>NC_067139.1:40396307-40696307 GCF_903995435.1 Acomys russatus
GCTGTGTCCCCCGCATCTATTCTCAGGCGCTGACCAAGCTCACCCCGCAGGTTCCATCTGAAAGGGCGCAGGAGGGTTAGGGGAGTACCTTCGCAGCTCATTCATGACCTTGAAGGCCTTCCCCATGTGTGCGGGGTTGACCGTTACTGTCCTCTGGTTCTTCTCATCCTCCTCGGCCTGCACCGTGGGCTGAGGGCCCGGCTTGATGCTGTGAACGGAAAGAGGGAGGCGGGGAGATCACACATTAGTAAGCCCAGTTGTACATCTTCCACGAGCCACCCACAAGTTCATCTGTGTCAGCCTGCTCACTTCACCCGAGACACAGCAGTAAAGGGAACACTACAGCATTTCTGCAGGACCTTCCAGTGTGCAGTGCATTCCCGAGGAGGAAGGACGGCGCGCCAGCTCAGGGTCTTCCACCAAGCACTATGGCTTTGTGAGAGGTCTTTGCTCTCGGCCCATTCTTCTCTCCCTCCCCCAAAAAGAAGTGGTTGAGGCACTCTAACACTCACTATGAAGGGATGTTGGTTTGCTTAGCACTTAATGGGGACTAATACGTGACAGGTATCGTATGCCAGTTAATGGGAAACATGACGGTAAACAAAGGCAAGTCCCCGGTCCCTCCTTCGCAAAATTCAGAGTTCACTGAAGGAGAGAACCAAGTAATACTCAGACACCTTATGTTAAGTATTATGATTCTACAGGGTCTACTGAAATGCAAGGGGTTGAGAAGAGGCCTGGCAGAAGGGTCTAAGTAACCAGACCAAAAATAATAAAAAATAAAAGCAGTGTCCCAGGTAACAGGAGCAGCAGGCACAATAAAGTAAAGGGGGAAAGTACCAAGTGCAACCAAAGGAACCTAGAAGAAGACCAGAGAAGAAAATGTTACCTAGGAGACTTGTCCTCCTAGACCGCTGAAATAACAGGAACACGCTTCTAACAGAAAGCAAATGAACGCTTCTAGAAAAACCACAGTGGCTGGAGTTTGGTGAAGAGGCACCCACATGTGAAAGCTTTCAGGAAACCCTAACTCCACTAAAGGCTGGGAGGTGGGGCTGGAGAGATGGCTGAGCAGAGATGAGAACTGGCTGCTCTTGCTCAACTCCTGGCACTCGTATGGTGGCTCACAACTATCTGTAACTACAGTTCTGGAGGATCCAAGCCCTTTCCTGGGCTCCACGGGCGCCACACACATGCACGGTACACAGACATGCGTGCGGGCTAAACACTCCCCTACATAAAATAAAAGTTAGAATTTTAAAAGGAAAACCAGGAGTCTGCAATTGTCGTAGACTGTGCGGCCTATGTAAACAGATGGACCCTACCACCCACTGCCTCACCACTTGTTCGTGCTGAAATCGAGCTATAAAACTTTTAAACATGTGGTCATGCCGTGGGAGCAGGAAGGAGGAACCAAAAGTGAACAAGGACAAGAAGTTCTGCCCAGACAGCTGCCCTCCAAGGTCAGATCCAGAGCTGTTTAGGTCAGACTCCACTCTGTGAGCTGAAAATGGAAATGCCCCGTCTGTGCACAGCTGAGAACCTACAGTCTATCCCAGCTCTCGGCCCTTGAAGGTGGTCTCCTTGACTTCCCCAGTCAAGCGTCCTCCATCTGTCGCCACCTCACCTTACAAACTGCTGGCGACAAAGATGTTTTATGAAGATGTTCCAAAGGCCTAGGAGTCCTTAGAGATGTCACAGTGGGATTCATCACTATTTGAAATGCCAGGCCCAGTTTTTCTGACCATAACGCACTCCTCCTCTGGCCCCCTTCCCTACTTTCACTTCAGCACGCCAATGAGCTCCGGGGCTGTTTGGAGTCTTTGCACAAGGAAATCAACTAAAGAGAGGAAGACAAGTATCGAGATGCACAAAGATAATTCGAATTATGTATCCAAGGGGGCTGGAGAGACGGCTCAGTGGTTAAGAGCACTGTCTCCTCTTACAGAGGACCTGAGTTCAATTCCCAGCAACTACATGGCAGCTTACAACTGTCTGTAGCTCCAAGAGATGACAACCTCACACAGACACACATACAGGCTAAACATCAATGTACATAAAATAAATAAGGAAAAAAAAGAATTATGTATTCAAAGCTGCTCTTTCAGAGAACCTGGGTTTGGTTTCCTGCACCCATATGGCAGGCATCTGTAACTCAAACCCAGGAAATCTGACACCCAGATGCATGCAAGTATGCAAAACACTCATATTAACAACAACAACAATAAATCTATATAATCTCTATAGTGAGAATTTTGGATTCTTTAAAAACACAGAAATGTTATGTATATATGTTTCATTTTAATCCCAGGTGTGAGATATGGGGCTGCTTCAGACTGTCCACAGCACCTAACTATGATATTTGTCTTATGCTCTGGCAGGGGCATGGTTTTACCAGCAGAGGATAGTTTACACTCGGAAGTCTGGGGACTCTTCAAAGGGCATGAATGCCAGAGCCCCAAGAGAGACAGTGGCAGCTGCTGCCCCTGCTGCTGGTTGCACCTACTGCTGGTTGCTGGTTGCTGGATTTCTAGGTGGTGGTTGGAGACATCATAAGATTAAACTGGACACAAAGAATTCAACATCTCTAAACAGCAGGAAGTCGTCTAGTGATTTCAGTGCAGCCTTTCCCCTCTAGCTTTCTTTCTCTCCTACTTAGTGTTAGGGAATTGGAAGGGATAGGGGTTGTGTAGGGAGGTAGGAAAAAGAACCCAATAAAGTAGCCAGAAAATGAGGTCAGAGAGAGGAAGCACCCAGTAAAAAGGAGAACTTTCCATTCCGATGCCAGAGGGCATTTCCTCCTTCCTAGTAAAGATTCGGTCTTTTACTTTTGATATGCAAGACCTTCACTTATTAGATACTGAATTTTGTCACACAGCATCAAACAGAAATCCAAAAGTTCCCATGGGTTCTAGTTATTGATTCTTTTTCTGCCCATTCCCTGCCATGCCACCTACTTTGCAAAGCTTCAAATACATTGTGATCTATTTTTGTATTCTCTAGCCAATTGCATAGGTCAGTTCATACAAATACCACATTATTTCTGTAGCTTCATAATGTCTAAGTTCTGGCAGGTTAAGTCCTCAATTGGGTTTTTCTTGAGAATTCCTTGTGTTTTCTATCTAATCCCTTTATTCTCTCTACGAATTTTAGTATCAGCTTGTCACGTCCCATGAAAACCCTGATAGGCCTTTAATAAAAACTGCATTGAATTTATAGATCAGCTTATATTGAATCAGTATTGTTTAATTATTTCTTTTTATCCATAACATGGGTTATCCTCTATTTACTAAGGCCCTTTAAAATGTTTAGTGAGAGAGAGAGAGAGAGAGAGAGAGAGAGAGAGAGAGAGAGAGAGAGAGCGCCTGAGCGTACATATGCACAGCACATGCATGCAGGAGCCCTCAGGAGCCAGAAAAGGATTTCAGATCCCCAAAACTAGAGTTCCAGGTGGTTATGAGCAGCTGTGTGAGTGCTGGACCTGAGCTCCAGGCCTCCACAAGAGTAGTTTAGCTACTGAGCTGTCTCTCCAGTTCCATAGGTCCTTCTTAATGTCTCGTGCTTCTCTAGGCTTCTGTAGATTTATCCCACGATCTTAGGCAGATTTGTTACATTTTGTCCTAAGTATATTACAGCTTTTCTTGTTATTTTATAATGCAAATTATCCTTTTAAAGGTATACGTCATAATTGTTGAAATTTATGCAATGCAATTACATTTACAATTGATATTCAGGCCAACCTCCATACTAAATGATCTTACTGTGTCAAAGTATTTGACCATTGATTCAATTAAATGTTTTTTGTAGATAAATTTTATATTATCCATGTATAATGCTAGAGATGATATTCTTTCTCTCTCTCTCTCTCTCTCTCTCAGTCTCTCTCTCTTTCTCTTTCTGTGTGTGTGTGTGTGTGTGTCTGTCTGTCTGTCTGTCTGTCTCAGGTGGCCTTCATATATATGATCCTTTTGCCTAATTCCCTGAAGAGATGGGATGATAGACCTGTGTCACCAAACCTAGCTTCTATTTTTCTTTTTTATAATTTTATGCTTATGGGCATTCTGCCTGCATGTACATCTGTGTGCCACAGGTGTGTAGCTGGAAGCAAGAAGAGGGCATCTCATCCCCCAGAACTGAAGTTACAGATGGTTGTGAACTGTCACTCAGATGCTGGGAATCAAAACCCAGGTCAGAAGTGCAGCCAGTACTTTTAATTGCTGAGCCATCCCTCCAGCTCCTTGAGTTGCCTTTTAGACAGTTCGAATACATAATTTTAGTCATCTTTGTGTATGTCTTTACTGGAAAAAAAATTGCACTGACTAAGAAGACAAAATAATGCCAAGGAGAAAGAGCAATCATAAGCCTTCCTGTCATAGTCTTGATTTCAAAGATATTATAATGTTTCTTTTTTTTTTTTTTTTTTTTTTTGGTTTTTGATAGTTTTTTTCAAGAGAGAGTTTCTCTGTGTAGCCATGGCTGTCCTGTCCTGAACTTACTTTGTAGACCCAGGCTGGCCTTGAACTCATAGCAATCCATCTGCCTCTGCACCACCATGCCTGGCTAATGTTTCACACTGCATATGCTTATTACAGGATCTTGTTACATGCATTTTATAGAGTTAAGAAAACACCCAAGTTGGCTATAGTGGCACCTGTCCATAATCTCATACTATCCCCCAAGCAAGAGGATTGTGAGTTCAAGGTCAGCCTGGGCTGCAGAGTGAGTTCCAAGCCAGCCTGAACTAAATAGAGACACCCTGGCTCAAAACTGGAAAGAAAGAGGATAGTGGTATAGTGGGAAAAAGAGTGGACAGGGAAGGAGAGGAGAGAAGAGAGAAGGATTCTTTTCTATTTCTATTTAGTTTTTTAAACCATACTGCACCTTACCAAATAATCCTACACACATAATAAAATATGTAGCTTTTTCTTTAGTATTTCAATGTGGATAATATATATTAATATAGAACCCTATTTGTATTTCTGGAGTAAATATCAAAACTATAAAATAATGTACAAATATTCATTTTAAATATTGTTTTCACACTCTGGAGATACTTAAAAGCCAGGATAAGAAGAGCTAATATGGGGTTGGAGAGATGGCTCAGGGGTTAGGAGCACTGGCTGCTCTTCCAGAGGACCTGGGTTCAATTCCCAGCACCCACATGACAGCTCACAGCCATAACTCCAGTTCCAGGGGATCCAACACTCTCATATAGACATGCACATATACCAATGTACATGAAATAAAAATAAGTTTTAAAAAGAAGAGCTAATATAAGCTAGACGGTGGTGACGCATGTCTTTAATCCGAGCACTTGGGAGGCAGAGGCAGGAGAATCTCTGAGTTCAAGGCCAGGCTGGTCTACAGAGAAAGTTCCAGGACAGCTAGAAACCCTGTCTCAGAAATTAAAAAATAAAGAAGAAGGAGGAGGAGGAAGAGGAGGAGGAGGAGGAAGAAGAAAAAGAAGAAGAGGAGGAGGAGGAAGAAGAAGAAGGAGGAGGAGAAGAAGAAGAAGATGAAGAAGAAGAAGAAGAAGAAGAAGAAGAAGAAGAAGAAGAAGAAGAAGAAGAAGAAGAAGAAGAAGGAGAAGGAGAACTAATATAGAAATAGCCAAAGAACTACTGAAGGTTCTAGACAGCAAACTCACAAATTAGTATTAAGGACAGCTGTAGTGCCACATCACAATTATGCAAAAGGTAAAGCCCAAATGGAAGTGTCTTGGAGGCACTGACACTCTCTGCAGTGACTCTCCCATGCTCCTCTTTCACTTTCCAGCCTTCCAAACTGGTCCAATAATAATATATGCGCCTGTTCATGCGACGCTGTTTACAAAGAGGTCTCAAATGTGGCCTGCCTGTAAAGCACAGCCAAATATGACTCACACTGGGACCTCCTTGAGGAACAGTGACTTGCTGATGTCCCCAGAGCTGCACCCAAGCCCTTTCCTCCCTGATGCAGAGGTCAGTCTTGACTCAGCAGGGACTCTGAGCACTCCTCCCCTTGCCCACATAACTCTATGAAGACACAGCCAACTGAAGTGGCTCTAACCTTCGGTTTCTCAAAGATGTAAGCTCCTCAGTGACTTCCCTGTCCTTCAGGGAATAGGACATTAAAGAAAGGGTACCCAGGACTCGGGGATGAGTCAAAAGAATCTCTTGTATACTGTATGGAAGCATCACCTGTCAATAAAGAGCTGATGGCCTGCTAGCTGAGGCGGGAAATAGGAGGTGGGAGTTCTGGCAAAGAGAGATGGACTCTGGGATAGAGTCAGAGACAAGCGATTTGCCCCAGACTCTGAGGAAAATGGACATATGAAGCTGAGGAGAGGGAACCAGCCATATAGCACACATAGAAGAGGATAAATGGGGGCTGGAGAGATGACTCAGAAGTTAAGAGCACTGGCTGTCCTTCCAAAGGTCCTAAGTTCAATTTCTAGCAACCACATGGTGGGTCACAACCATCTATAATAAGATCTTCTGGCATGCAGGTGTATATACAGGCAAAACACTGTATACATAGTAAATCTTTTTTTTTTTTTTTTAAAAGAAGAGGATAAACGGGTAAATAAGTTATGAGCTAGCTGGGAATGAGCCAAAGCTTATGGCCTAGGCATTTATTCATGAATAATAAAGTCTCAGAGTCATCATTTCAGGAACTGGCGTGGGGGGTAGGAAGCACACAGTTACAGAGATGTTTAGAATCTGATTGAGATTCCTGGGTAAAGAACAAAGTGGGACCCCAATATCCTCAAACCTCTGCAAAGCATCTTATACTCTCAGCAACACTGTGCACTCATGCACGTAAGCGCACAAACACATGTGTACATAATTACACACATGCATGTGTACATAAGTGCACAAATACGTATGTACAATATTGCCCACATATGTGTGTACATAACTGTATACATATGTGTGTTCATAAGTGCACACATACATGTACACACACAAGTACCTCAGCCTTGGATTCTTGCCCAGGGACAGAGTTACTAGACTTTGTCATCTCTCCACCTAGATCTTTCTCCCCACATATAGTTCACCACCCCAAAACACTGCAGCATTCTGCAGCCTTATTTGACCCCAAATAAGGCTGGTGGACCCTCTCTTCTCACCTATGAAACATGGGCCACACTGAGTCAGGCTGCCATTCTTTCATCCAAGTCCAGGGTCTATAGCCATACTTTCCAGCCCACTCATACCCAACCGAAAGAGACTCAGCCTTCCAGGTTTCAGGAATTGGCAAGGGTGCACAGCCAATCAAGTTCACGCTAGAATCAGTTTACCTGCGCCCTTCCCAGCAGACCTGAAGGTCTGGCTGGTGGTTAAAGGAACCTTCATGTGTGGCCCAGCATCCAGGGTTTCGTGGCACTGAAACAGACCATGCTTAAGAGTAAACTAGGTATCCAGTCATGCGTGTACTCAGGAGAAATACTTATCTAAGCCAGTTTCTGCATAAGCGCCAACAGACTCAGAACACGTCAAGATAATCCACTTGATCAAAATGACTGAGGTCCTGACTCAACAGCTAATTTCACACACTGTCCTGTTACTAGTCAACTTACTTGTGTGAGCCAACATTGATGCAGTGAACGATCCCTTTAGTTCAAGTGGTAAAAAGGCCAAGAACTAGGGCTAGAGAGGTGGCATCACGGCAAGAGTGCTTGCTGCATTGGCGGAGGCCTACACCTCTGTTCCCAGCACCCACACCAGGCAGCTTACAACCTCCCGAACCTCCAGCTCCAGGGATGGTGATGCCCTCTTTTGGTCTCCATATCAGCAGAATGCATGTGCACATACACACATGTACAGACACATATAGACACATAAACAAATAAAGATAAAAATAAATCTTTAAAAAATGGCTAAGAACCTATCAGCAGCTCACAGAAGTATTACAAGTTGGCTCACTGAATGCACTTCTTCCAGGTGTCCTCTGACGCCATTCAAAAAATCAGAATAAAACCGGATGTGGTGGTGCCTGCCTTTGATCCTAGCACTTGGGAGGCAGAGGAAGGCGGATTGCTGTGAGTTCAAGGCCAGCCTGGTCTACAAAGTGAGTCTAGAACAGCCAAGGCTATATAGAGAAACCCTGTCTCAAAAAAAAAAAAAGTCAGAATAAGACAGTCGAACCTCAGGAAGAGACAAATATGGCTGCCCCTCTCTTCTTGAGTTTTCTGTCTTCTCCCATGTTTTGCACCAGTGAACCATCCTTCCACCTGGCAGCCCTACTGACTTTGTATACCTCTGCCAACCTGCTCTTAAGAAAAGAATGGGGCCATGCTATTCATATCCTCACCACCCATAGGAATGGTTACTCTGCATTTGCTATGTGTATAAGCCGTGTAAGATTGTCTTTTAAAGCCGGGCGGTGGTGGCGCACGCCTTCAATCCCAGCACTCAGGAGGCAGAGGCAGGCAGATCACTGTGAGTTTGAGGCCAGTCTGGTCTACAAAGTGAGTCCAGGACAGCCAAGGATACACAGAGAGACCTTGTCTCAGAAAACCAAAAAAAAAAAAAAAAAAAAAAAAAATCTTTTAAGAACCGGGTGTGGTCAGCAAACCAAATAACCCAATTGAGAAATGGGGATTGGAACTAAACAGAATTCTCAACAGAGGAATAGCAAATGGCTGAGAAACACTTAAAGAAATGCTCAACCTCCTTAGTCATCAGGGAAATGCAAATCAAAACAACTCTGAGATTCCATCTTACACTCATAAGAATGGCTAAGATCAAAAATTCAAGTGACGCCACATGCTGGCGAGGATGTGGAGAGAGAGGAACACTCCTTCATTGCTGGTGGGAATGCAAACTAGTACAGCCACTTTGGAAATCTATCTGGTGCTATCTCAGAAAACTGGGACTAGGGCTTCCTCAAGACCCAGCTATTCCACTCCTTGGAATATACCCAGAAGATGCTCCAGCACACAACAAGAAACTTTGCTCAACCATGTTCATAGCAGCCTTAGTCATAATAGCCAGAACATGGAAACAGCCTAAGTGTCCCTGAGTAGAAGAATGGATAAAGAAACTGTGGTACATATACACTATGGAATACTACTCAGCTATTAAAAACAAGGAATTCCCAAAATTTGTGGACAAATGGATTGAGCTAGAAATGATCATAATGAGTGAGTTAACCCAGAAGCAGAAAGACTCAAATGGTATATACTCACTTATATCTGCATACTAGCCCAAGGGGCATGTCCCACGAAAGCCTTCACTTACCAGGAAACTGGGACAGAGGGGAAGGCATCCTATTGGAACTCTAGATGAGAGAAGCATGGGAGAATAGCAAAGTAGAAGGATCCAGAGGGTCCTAGAACCCTACAAGAACAACATTATGATAGGCAGATTTGGGCCCAGGGGTCCCGCTCAAACTATGGCACCAGCCAAGGATAATACAGGCCATAAACTTCAAGCCCCTACCCAGATCTAGCCAATGGACAGGACATTCTCCACAGTTGAGTGGAGAGTGGGGTATGACTTTCACACGTACTCTGGTGCCTCATATTTGACCATGTCCCCTGGAGGGGGAGACCTGATGGCACTCAGAGGAAGGATAGCAGGCTACCGAGACTTGATACCCTATGAGCATATACAGGGGGAGGAAGTCCCCCTCAGGCACAGTCATAGGGGAGGGAAATAGGGGAAAAATGGGAGGGAGGGAAGAATGGGAGGACACAAGGGATGGGATAACCATTGAGATGTAACAAGAATAAATTAATTAAAAATGTAAACAAAAAAAAAGAGAAAAGGAAAAAAATAATAAATCTGTTTTCCACTTAGAAAAAAAAAACAAAAAGAACCAGGTATGGTGGCACACGCCTTTAGTCCTAGCACTCAGGGAGGCAGAGGCAGGTGGATCTCTTTGAATTAATTTAAGGCTAGCCTGGTCTACAAAAGAGCCAGACAGCCAGGATAGTTACACAGAGAAACCTTGTCTCAAAAAGGTAGTCTGTAAAATAATCTCAAAAATCCTCAGGCTAAGACCAAGATTCTTGTCTGGTGTTCAGGCAACACACACACACACACACACACACACACACACACACACACACACACCAACCTGAACTGAACCTAAGCCACCAGTCTGACCTCACTCGCTCACACACTTAACTTGAGAACCACTGTGTGTGGAGGAGGAGCTGCCGGCTGTGAACGGCCCCTCCCTTTCCAGTATCACAACCTGCATGCCTGTTCTGTGAGGACCAACTCGGCTTTTCCTCCTCCAGGAAGCCCTTGTGGCACTTCGGCTCCAATTGCTCTCTTCCTAAATTTCCTAAATTTCTATCAGATTTCTAACATGGCTGTGCTTATCTAACCATCCTCCCCTCACACCAGATTCAACATACTGGCAGGTAAGGACCATGTGTCCATGGACAGTCTGTTGTAACAGGGCCCAGACCTTAGCACAACCGACTTCACGACAGAAGTACCACTCTGGCTGTAAAACTTAGCAAGAAACAGAACTGCCTGTCAAAACTAAAACACGGACCTAATCCATCGTAGTCCGTAGTCCTGGGAAAGTCTCTAAATGGGCTGACCTTGCTTTTCACCTTCTGTAGTTCTGCTCATGGCTAGCTGTTCTTGTTAACTGAAGTATGTCAAGCCAGGACATAGTTTTCATGCTTAAAGCTCATCATCCTGAGAAAGGCTAAGGGCTACACTGGGATTCCCAGCACCCAGTGTAGTCGTCACCTGCCTGGTAAAGACTTTCCATGGCCTTAAACCCATGTCTGAGCGCTCTTGTCTGGTGTGAACCCCACAACATGTCTGACTCACAACCCAACCCATGGCACAGGACCATGATACAGCGGGCACCATTGCCTGTCATGGATCGGTTCACTTGCCCTGACAAGTGTTAGACAGTAAAGCAGAATGGGCTATGCAGTCTGACTCAACCACCGCCAACAACCACAGGAACTGAAAGTAGAATAGGCCTTGAGGCTGAACTACATATATACAATGCTCTGCTTGCATATTTGCCTGCAGGCCAGAAGAGGGCACCAGATCTCATTATAGATGGTTGTGAGCCACCATGTGGTTGCTGGGAACTGAACTCAGAACCTTTGGAAGAGCAGTCAGTGCTCTCAACCTCTGAACCATCTCTCCAGCCCAAGGCTGGAGAATACACAGAAACTGTTATAAAAGTATACATAAAAGACATATTCTCTAGCTGGCTGGTAGTGGCACATGCCTTTAATCATAGCACTTGGGAGGCACAGGCAAGTAGATCTCTGAGTTGAAAGCCAGCCGAGTCTATATCCTGAGCAAGTTCCAGAACAGACAGGGATATACAGAAAAACCCTGTCTCAAAAAAAAACAAAAACAAAAACAAAAACAAAAACAAAACAGCAAAACGTGTGTGTATGTGTGTGTATGCGCTATAAGCTACCAGCTCCCCTGCCCTCTAAATCCCAAATTTGATAGCCACTGTCTTACCTTCTGCCCTACTGTTACAAAAGTGAAACCATACATAACCCAAATTGCCCTAAATCTGGGATATCAAGCTGGATTTTCTTCCTGTATTCTCTACCTCACAAGACAGGAGCCAACAGGAACACCCCTGTCCAAGCCAGAAACTGGGTCTTTGTCCTTGCCAGCTTGTTTTACACACAACCTGTCACATACGTCCACAGTTCTAATCCCATGTCCTCTATTGTCTCTGCTATGGATGTCCTCCTGGCCTGACTTCCACAACCTCCCTTCCATCTCATCTATTGCCTGGGTTGTCACCAATACCTCCTCCACGATGTCAGCATGGTGGGGGCATTTTGTCATGAGGCCTCCTTCTCTTCCCTCACGGGCTTCAGAATGAATCTCGGAGAAACCATCGTGGTCTTTCATAACCCCATCCTTGCCCTGGAGATTTTTAGGTGCCACGCATCTGACACACTTGCAACAGCCTAAATACCTGATGCTCTTTGGCTTGGTAAACTGTTTCTGCCTAAGGCCACATGCTGTCACCACCTTATCTCTGCTAAGTCTAGCTCAGTCTCAGATCCTGACGTGGCTAGCTAGAGCCCTTCCCTACCAGGAGGCTTGACCAGTTGTCTCTGTGTTTCTTCTAGAAAGTTCTTCCCTGTCTGTCTTCCCCACACAGTGTGTGCTAGTTAACAGTTACAGCTGGACGAGGGAAAGGCATTCTGATTTATCACAGTTATTTATTATTTCCCATAGTATAAATCGTCCCTCTATGAGATTTCAAACTGCCAACTTGTCTTTTGGGACAGATATATGCTCTTTTGTACAGGTGTACAGTTGTTTCCTGTGAAATACAACAGACATAAATTCAAAGGCTTACACAAGAGGGAAATGTGGGAGTTGTGAGCCCTGAACACTCTAATATAACTTATTTATGTTATTTAATTGTCATAATAGCCGAATTGAATAACTAAGTCGCAAAATTCCTGAGTGAGCATCTCTGTTGTGTGTGACTCCCTGAGAACCAAGACAGCACCTTAGCACCATTTTCTTAGAGCCAAGCACATGACAGGCACTCACAGCTAGCCTCGAGCAAATGAAGGCACATGGGGTGAAACTGCGGACAGCTGTGTGCTTCCTCACCGCCCCGCTCTAAAACATGGCTTTCTCTCCTTCCGTTTCCTCCTTCCCTCTCACTGTAGGGAAGAAGGCGCAGCCCAGACACCTGCGAAGGTGATGAAAAATGAGGAGGGAGAAAGGAAAGAAAAGCAGGTGCATCCCCGCTCACCTCGTGCGTCCTCGGGTTCCCTCCCATGTGGAAAACATCCAGACAATGAGTTAAAAGGAAAGGCAGTAGGCCTATGAGAGGAGGGCCTCCAAGCAGGGGTTTGGGGCCTCCAGAAGACAGAAAGACAGTGTGAAGGAGCCCACAGGAGGTAAGGAGCCAGAGCAAGGCAGCCAGAGCTCATGGATCAGTGACTCTCCTCCACAAGTCCTCACACAACAGAGCTCAGAAGCAATCGCTTCATGCCAGGCCTCATACGTGGGGCCAAAAAAAAAAAAAAAAAAAAAAAAAAAATTATAGTCAAGCTACAGATGAGACAATAAAGGCAGACAAAGTCACCTAAGGAAGGCCACACTGAATCCATTAAATCCTCTCAGCAAAGTAAACGTCCTTTTGGAAGAAAAAACTTAAAACTAGAATTTAGGTGTAGGTCCCTCTCAACTTGCATCATACAGAAAAGAAGGTGATTTAACTGTTAGATTTCATCCTTTGGTGATTCCTCACCAGAGCCTGAAACCCGCAAAGCCCTACACCACCTTTGGACCAAGCTGGCCTCCCATGCCTCCTTCACAGATCCCCTCAGAGAGAATAAACACAGTGGCCACTCTCTGTGACACAGTTTCACTACCGATCAGTGGTGCACATGCTGCCCATCGTACACTGGGTCCTCATAAGGTCATCAGCAAGATTCTGCTTCTCCAACTCTGGGACACTAACAAGATCAAAATGTTCAGGCCAGAGAGCTGGTTTAGCACTTAAGAGCACTGGCAGCTCTCCCAGAGGACCCAGGTTCAATTCCCAAGTCCACATGGCAGCCCACAACCAGGAGACCTAACACCCTCTTCTGGTCTTCAAGGTCACATTGTGTGTAGACATGCATGCAGGCAAAAACACCCACAGATAATGTACCATAACATAATAAAATAAAACAAGAAGACAAGCATTCTGAACCCATGAGACATTGGACAAACTACAGATCTAGGAAGTTCCCCAGTGGTAAGGTTCCAGACAAAGATCACCAAGTTTAGCTGTCAACCTCTTGACTGATGAAGAACTTGGCACTTGAATATGTCTAGTCATCAGAATCCAGGCTTTCATAAACTATGCCATCAAGCAACACCATTTACACATGAGCTGCACATTCGTCCGGCAGGGTCACCTGAGTGCCAGCATCAGGGCCACCTGAGTGCCAGCATCAGGGTGATGCTGTGGAACAGGCTGCACACACTAGATAAACATCAGAAAGCTGATTCCCCGGGGGGGGGGGGGAGGGGGGAGGAAGGGGGGGCGCAGTCAGTAACGGTCAGTGTTTACTGGAAGGTGACTATGCTAAAGCATCTTACATCCGTTATCTTAGTTCCATCTTCAGAACAATAGTATGAAGCAGGAACTGCTATCTCCTGATGCTGAGATAACACTTTACTAATTTTTCTGAACTTGGCAGCCCTTCACAGGAGCGAGCCGTGATTCATGAAAGCTGTTGGTAGTTGCCACCACGCCCACTACATCCTCCTCCATGACCAACTTCAAGAACTGGTGTTACTAATCACATTCCTGAAGGCCTACTTCATGACTTTACTTAAAATCAGGATTAAAAAAAAAAACAGTTACATAAAGATATAAAACACTTGCGCTCATATGGACAGAATCAGACAGGAAGAGACAAGCACTCCAGTGAACTCCCTGCGTGTGCCACACTGTGTCAGAGGCCATGGTGTGCAATCACAAGCAAATAGGAAAGTAGGGGGTTGGAGAGATGGCTCAATGGTTAAAAGCACTGGTTGCTTTTACAGAGGACCCAGGTTTGGTTCCCAGTGTCTGCATGGTAGCTCCCCAACCTCTGTAATGCCAGTTCTTGGGAATGTGGTGCCCTCTTCTGATCTCCAAGGGCAACAGAGACACACTTAGGACACAGGTATACATGCGAGCAAATATTCATGCACACACAATAAAATTATATCTTTTTTTTTTTTTCTCAAAAGGGAAAACCAGCCTAAGATCTTCACAAATCATAGAAAGTCACATGTTCTATCCCAAGAGGCACTGAACTTGCATAACGCCCCCCCCAAAAAAATCTTAGAACAAAGCATGCTCGAACTATTTTTTACATGGCTTCTCGCTGGTCTGTCCAATTCAACCTACTTTTAGGGTTCATCTAGAAACTTAAAAAAAAAAATAGGTCATTTCCATAGTGGGGATGTCATCAAAGCACACAGTTTGGGACACAGACAAAAATGTCCTTGCCCGGACTGGCCTTAACAATCTAAAACTTAGCAAAGAAACCCTAAAAAGCCAAATCTGAGTGTAGGGTGAAAAGGCTCCTTTTACTGATCTTATTCCCTTCACAAATGAGAGAAAGAAAGAAAGAAGGAAAATGTAAGACCTTATTTATTTATTTAGTTTTAATCCAAAATGGAAACTTTGATTTCCGTTGTTACCACTGTACTGATGTACTTCTGCCCCAGGGCATGCTAGAGCCCAAAACTTTCCACACGTGAATCTACTCATGACTTTTAGGGTCCGGGACAGGACAAAGTGACTGGCCAGCAGGCATCAGAATAGAAAGCAATGTTATACAGCTGGACATGTGCCCTGTGCTGGTCTCGCCAGCATTTTACCTGTTGATACAAAGTTCAGCATTTAGGGAAGAAAGTTTCCCAGGTGCCTCCTCAGCGTTTACCTATCAGCTGTTCTTGGATCAAATACACAACCAGTATCTTCACCTCAGAAGCTCCCTGGGGTGCAGGATCAGGCTCCTGGAAATGAGAATACCCATCCTTTGAGGACACATCTTAGGTGACCCCAACAGAGTTGTACCTGGAAGCCCTCTCATGCAGGAGTGCTCCTGTCCCTGCCCTGATGAAAGCCACACAATTCTAAGGAAAATGAGCAGCCAGCTTTTCCACTTGGTGACATCTCTTCTAAAAGATGCTTTTCTCTGCAACCACTGCAGATCTGCCAGACTGGACCTAAAAGTGTGTCTGTGTGTGTGTCTGTGTATTTGTGTAGCCTGTGTATGTGTGTGTGTGTGTGGTGTGCTGTGTCTGTATTTGTGTAACCTGTGTGTGTGTGAGATGTGCTGTGTCTATATTTGGGTAGCCTGTGCCTGTGTGTGTGTGTGTGTGCTGTGTCTGTGTCTGTATTTGTGTAGTCTGTGTCTGTGTGTGTGTGTGTGTGTGCGCGCTGTGTCTGTGTCTGTATTTGTATAACCTATGTGTGTGCTGTGTCTGTCTGTATTTGTGTAGCCTGTGTCTGTGTGTGTGTGTGTGTGTGTGTGGTGTGTCTGTATTTGGGTAGCCTGTGCCTGTGTGTGTGTGTGTGCTGTGTCTGTGTCTGTATTTGTGTAGTCTGTGTCTGTGTGTGTGTGTGTGCGCTGTGTCTGTGTCTGTATTTGTATAACCTATGTGTGTGCTGTGTCTGTCTGTATTTGTGTAGCCTGTGTCTGTGTGTGTGTGTGTGTGTGTGTGTGTGTCTGTATGTGTCTGTGTCTAAATGTTGTATGTCTATGCATATCTATGCATGTACTTGTGTGTGTTTATGCTGTCTGTGTCTATGTCTGTGTATAACTGTATCTGTGCGTTTATCTGTGTCCTCTGTGTATCTGTGTTGTCTGTGTATCTGCATGTCTCTGGGTCTGTGTGTGTCAGTGTCTGTGTCTTATATGTCTGTGTTTGTATGTGTGTGTCATGTGTCTGTGTGTGTCTGAGTATCTGTGTATCTATGTATGTGTCTGTGTGTGCCTATGTGTGTGTGTAGCATACACAGCAAACGTTAGAATGCTATTATCATGAACTGCTGTCTAACCATCACCATCACCCATCACTGCAACTCCCCTTCCCAATTTGAAACCCCACACCCGTGAGGCCGTCCCTGCCCCTCTGTCTCTGGATTCTGGCAACCATTTCATTTTCTGTTGCTAGGAATTTAATTTATCTTGCAAGTGGGAATTTTATTTTGATCCATCCACAAGGTTGATTTTCAAATCTGAAATAAAGTCCCAACAGCAAGGGCAGCTGCCATTTCCAGTGTCTGAGGAGGGGAAGGGGGTGAGAGAGAGGCGAGGAGAGATGGATGAGTAAAAGCAGAAGGCCCTTTGTCGATCAGAACCCAGAATCACTTTTCTGCTCTTGTGAAGCCTTGGTGACTCCCCCATGGAGGAAGCTTTAGCAGGGAGCTAGAGAAAGTGGGAGACAGACGCAGAGGAGGTACAGCTCCAAAGCTCTTTCTGAGGCCTTAGCCTGAGAGGGAGCACCCAGCTCATGCCCACTGGACATCTAAAAGGAAGGTAAAATTAGATCTTGGTGAAACCTTAAACAATATAGTAAGAGCCAAACATGATGACGTACACCTTTAATCCCAGCATTTGGGAGGCAGAAGCAGATGGATCTCTGTGAGTTCGAGGCCAGCCTGGTCTACAAAGTGAGTTCAGGACAGCCAGGGCTTCATAGAGAAACCTTGTCTCAAAAACAAAATTAATAATAATAATAATAATAATAATAATAATAACAACAACAACAATACAAGAGATGTGAAGCCCTATGAGGCACCTTACTGTGCACAGAATTTAGGTAAGCTTTCCCTATATTTTTTCCATTCAAATAGTCCCACATAATCTGCTTTGGATAATTGATATAGGAAAATCCTAAAGCCTTTGTCAGCCCCTCGGGGCCAGCACAGCAAGAGAGGGACCAGCGATAACAGCAGCTGCCATCCACGCCAAAATAAGAAATCCTAAGTACTTTGTTCACACCACCTCATTTAATCTTCACAGCACCCTTATGAACATAATGCTACTGCTCCCTTTACATTAAAAAAAATAGTTCAGTAAAAAATATGATACACACAAGGTCATGTGGCTTGTAGAGCACTTCCCTGTGTTATTCCAGAGCCCACACTTTCAATTAATATTTCAAGGTAAAAATATTTTCATAGCCTCATAGCAAAGAAAGGAAATAATTCGTAGAAATCTCTTGGCTGAAATGTCTTAATGCTTAAAAATAGCCCCAATTACGTTTCAGCGGGTTAAATGTGGAACAAGCAGAAGATGCAGACCGCCTTAGTCCCTGAGGGTCAGACTCGTGACCTGGGCCAATCAGTCGCCTTTCACCCTCGGTTTCCAGGAAACTTGGAAGTGAAAGCTGCTTCCATCTCCTCTTTCATCTCAAGCATTTCAAGTGGAGCTGAGATAAGCAGCCCCATAGCCAAGATGCTCAAAGGTTTCCATCTTTTCTCTCACCTTTTAGTTAGAGTTCATCACAAAAGTCAGCAGTTAAGGTCAGATGCGGAGAATGAGAGAAAATGGGGAGTCCACATCATAACCTAGAGCTCGGGCGTCTCTGTGGAAGGGGCGTGGAGAGGGTGCAAGAGCAGAGACAGTGGAGGACTTCAAGGAAACTGTGTTTTCCCGGATAAGAGGGCAGCTGCACATACACTCATTGCAGGTACGACAGCGTACACAAGAGCTGTGCTAACCCAAGCAGACACAATCCCAACGTGGTGGTGGGGGCACAAATCCCACCCCCAGCTGAGGAGATACCAGCAGTCTGATAGATCCTGAGAGGGGGAGGGTCAGTTTTCTTTAATGACCTAATACCTGGTAGACTGACCACTCTCCAGGGCAGGCCCCACACCAATAGTAACTGGGTAACACAAACTGAACTCAAATGGTTGAGAAAAAGAGGGAGGGGCAGGAGGAGGAGGGAGGGAGGGGGAGGAGGGACGGAGGGGGAGAAGAGCGCGAAGAGCATGAAGCTGGGTGGGTTAAGAAGGTGGGAATGGATCTGGGAGGAGCTGAGGAAGAAGAAATGAATATGATGAAAAAGGTGGGAATGGATCTGGGAGGAGCTGAGGAAGAAGAAATGAATATGATGAAAATACATTATTGTAAGACATTCTCAAAGGCTTAGTAAAACTTTCTTATGTCACTAATTAGAAAATCATTATCCAGCACCCACTGTTTGTGGAGCCATACAGGAGCCAGTGAGGGATCTTAAGAAGCACTTGACACTGTCCTCAGATGTGAGGACATGTCTCCAAGTTTGAGGAGCTGTAAGTCACACAAAACAGAAACACAATTGCCGGGCGTGGCGGCACATGCCTTTAATTCCAGCACTCGGGAGGCAGAGGCAGGTGGATCGCTGTGAGTTCAAGGCTAGCCTGGTCTACAAACCGAGTCCAGGACAGCCAAGGCTACACAGAGAAACCTTGTCTCAAAAGAGAGAGAAAGAGAGAGAAAGAGAAAGAAAAAAAAAGAAACACAAAAGAACCTACTGAACCTACTATTCAGGTCTAAAATACAAACAAGAGGTTTGCCCAGATGAGGTTGTGCACGCATTAATCCCAGTCTCTGAGGGCAGAGGGTAGGCAGATGTCTGTCAGTTCCAGGACAACCAGGTCTACATCATGAGTTCCAGGAACGCCAGGGACCCCACTCCACCCCCCAAAAAAGTGGTCTGTATGCAAGAACATCAGCAAGGGCTAAAAAAGCTGAGTTTTCCAAAACAAAATTGGAAGAGAAGCGTGGCCATGAAAGACCCCAACACACTTTGCAGCTTGGGCCGGGCAGAGTGGCTCTCACAAAGAAGGTGGCGAGAAGAAGACGGGCCGTCCACCATCAGTGAGGTGGTGACCGGGGAACACACCATCAGCATTCAGAAACGCATCCATGGAGTGGGGCCTCAAGAAGCGTGCTCCTCGGGCACTCAAGAAACTCAGAAGTTTGCCATGAAGGAGAAGGGGCCCCCAGATGCGTGCACAGATACCAGGCTCAATAAAGGAATAGGGAATGTTCCATAGCACATCCGAGTACATTTGTTCAGAAAATGTAATGAAGAAGAGGATTCACCAAACATCCTCTACAAATTGGTAACTTACGTACCCGTTACCACATTCCAAAATCTACAGACGGTCCATGTGGATGAGGATTAACCTGCTGAGCGTCGAAGTTGCAGAACTGCCACATCAAGAAGAAAAAAGAAAAAAAAAAAAGAAAGGAAAAGAAAAAAGACACCAACAGAACTCTGGAGTGAACCAACATACATTGGAAAGAGAAACAAGAGAAAAATCGAAGACTTATTTGTTTGAACTGTAAGCTGTCCCTAGAACAGGCACACAGAGTGGTGATCTGGGCAGCCTGCTGAGTGCTGGAGTGGGAGCTGTGGACATCGGCTCCCCTCACAGGCCAGCTAGATCAGAGCTCTTCAGTATAAGGATTTGTGACATTTCAGAACACTGAACTGTGGATACAGCCACTGCTCCCAAACACTCAGTTGGCAGCAGTGTCATGCCAGCTGCTCAGCCTAGATACGCTGCGGGTCCTACAAGCAGACATGGTGCGGGTTTTCCCCTCTTGTCATTGCTCCCTCCCTCTGCTAACAGCCAGACCAATGAAAGAGTTAGGACACCTCCACCTGTGCCCCAAGGCCACTTGCATGACCCATTGTTCAGGGGGATTGTGTTGTGAAGAGAGCCCAGAAAGAGTCTGCAAGTCAGCACAGGTGGTCGGAAAAGTCCAAAATTATTGGTTCTCAACCTGCGGGTCGAGACCCCTTTATGAGTCAAACAATTTCTTCACGGGGGTCACCTGCAAATAACACGGATACTTGCATTACATTTCATCACAGTAGCAAATTTACAGTAATGAAGTACCGACCAAAATGTTATGGTTGGGAAGGGGGGGGAGTCACCACCACATGAGGAGATGGTATTAAAGGGCCGCCTCGTCAGGAAGGCTAAGAGCCACTGCTCTAATCTTCCTGTGAGTGGGGCTGTCAGGAAGCACTGCTCTCTAGAGGAGAGTGAAACCAGCACTGCTGTGCTCACGGGAGCACAGGAGTCAGGACAAGCTGTGCACACTTATCAACGTGCTCTCAAAACGTAAAGGCTCAGATTTCGCTGAGCCGGTGCCCTTGTCAGGGGCAACTCATAACTTAGAGGAAACGCCTTCAGGCCTCTCCCTGTGTTCCTTGCTCCTCAAAGACGGCGGCAAAGCCTGTCCTGGGCGCCAACCCATGGGTGAGGAGGTGGTGGCACTCAGGAGATTTCTGGTCGGCCGTCTGCCAAGCCTGACTCTGCACTGAGCCTTCACAGTGCGAGGATCTGCTCCTCGGAAATATGAAAACTGTATAGGCTCCTGCTTGCTGGGAGACAAACCCTGGCTAGCTCGGTCCTGCTCGGCCCAAGTACTTATACGCTTTCTGCTGGTTCCTGTTTCATTAAAAGTCTGCGGTGGAAGAAACAAGAGTTCCTCCAAGATGCACACCTTGTGGCGGCATCTCTCAAACTTTCTTGATACAGACAAAACCGATTGTGAGCAGATGCAACTCGCCTGGGTTTTCTCCTTCACCCAATACCAGCACACAAGCCAGTGTCGGTGAACACACACAGAGTCGGTTTTTTTAGGAAAGCCATCCACTTGGCACTTTTCCTGAAGAGTCAACCGCCTAGGTGTGAATGAGGCGAGTACCCCCTGCCCTCTGGGAGGCCAGCCCTACGATGACATCAAAAACCCCCACCAAAGAGACACCCTGGAGGAAAGGGACCGCCTCCTTGAACAGCCTGAAAAGGGCAATCCTGGTTCAAGCAGTGCTGAAAACTATCCCCCAACGCCAGCCAGGAAGTTCCTTCTTTCCGTGGGCTCCCCTACCCGGCAAACCCAGACCTGCCTTGGCAGGAGTCTGGTCTCTGAGCCTTGAGCCCTGGGAGAGGTAGGAGGTTTCCAAGGGGGACTTCCCTGCCCTCACGCTGCTTTGGGATCGCGCAGCCAGCCGCGGTCAGGATTTGCAAGCCTGCCTGGTTGATGCAAACAAATGCCGATGGTTACACCTCAAGCTCACGTTGGCTTACACACGCATACAACACACAGCACACTTACACATAACGTACCTTTCGCCCTCCATTGTGGGAGGCCCGGCAGGGTTAGGAGCCACCGAACTGTGCATGCACTCGGGGAACCAGCGCTGCTCTCTGGGTTCTCCCAGCAGCCCCGTGGAGGGTTCCCGATCAGCAGTGATTCAGCTGCAAATGAGACCTCCTCCCTCCCGAGCAGTCCTCCTTCCTCTGACTTACTCGCGCCAGCTTCTACCGCAGAAGCAAGCGACAGTGGTAGAAAATGTCTTTACCCAGAGCTCCCTGCAGCCCTTTCAGCTGCTAAAAGCAGCAACCCACTCGCTCCCCCTCCCCCGCAGGCTGGCTTCTCCTCTGTCTCCTAGGAACGGCCACAGCTTCCGCGGCGGCGGCGACCCAAGGGCTGTGCCACCTTTCCAGCTGCTTCCACATCTGCTTAGGCATCCCCAGCCCTAGCGACTAGCCCACCGCACAGTCTCCAGCCTCCTCTGCTGCACTGCAATGGATCGGAGGATCCTCCTCGCTAACGGAGGAGAGCTAACCCCTCCTCCTCGCCTCCTCCTAGGCTGGGAGTCTGTGGGCCTGGCCAGACTCCTGGAATGAGGAGGCCCCTCTGTGGCCTGCAGCGGAGTTAACCTACCTGGGGAAATTTCACTTGTAACATCAGCTCTGTCTAACTCCCCCGCCCCAAGCCTACAGTAATTCTGAGAGGTGACAAGTGGGATTTGGGTGGGTAGGTGGGTGTAACAGAACTGAAAGGAATAAGAATTAGACATGGGAGCCAGAGGCAAGTGCCTTATGTGCAGAGAGAAAGGTGCAACTGAAACAATCCCCCTTTAATACAAAGCACTGAAGAGCATTGCAGTGATCACAAGAACAGCGTCGGACTGTCATCCTGGGCCACGGGATGTTTTTGTTATTGTTGCTGCTGCTGCTGCTGTTTTGAGACAAGGTTTCTCTGTGTAGTCCTGGCTGTCTTGGACTCACTGTGTAGACCATGCTGGTCTCGGGTATCGGCCTGCCTGCCTCTGCCTCCCTGAGTGCTGGGATTACAGGCATGCACCACCGCGCCTGGCTGCTACAGAACAGTTTTCCAAGGTCTGCCATAGAGAAACTTAGGCAAGCTGTGGTTCCAACTCACATGCTGAGCCCCAGCTCCAGCCAAGGCTTCTGTGCACTGCAGCACTGTGAGCTCTAGCTGTTGGCCCTACCTGGAATGGCTCCTCCAATCCAACACTTGAGTCTTTATGGAAGGGTAAATTAATCCCAGGTTTTCTAAAGCCTTCACTAAGTCACACCAAGGACAGCCAATGGCCTCCAAAATAACCACAGAAGGCATTGCTCTTACTGTTCATCTCCCCTAACTGAACGTCTTGGGGGCGGGTGTTGCTTGCACGCTCTGGTTCTCATACTGAGAGACAATCTTGTGGACAGCCGGAAGCTAGTTTGTGTCTCCTAGAACCAGGGATTAGAGACAACTGGGACAATTAGTGATGAAAATTGGCTCAGAAGCCAGAAGCTTCCATGATTGCGCAGATACACCAGCCATGAGTGTGCGTCTGTGTCCTAGGACTCCTCACACCCAGTACACCTGGCGTCTTTAGAGCCACTCAAGCATGCATGGGAAGAGTGGCCTTCCGCGAGCTAGTCTTCCCCTCCACCTGACCCCATGTTTCATCCCTTCTTCACCAGACAATCCCTAGATTTCAACTCTAATAATTGTGATTCTACAAAAGTTGATTCCACAAAAGTTGAAAGTGCCACTTTCCTTCTCTGCATTCCCTGGCCATCTGCTTAAGGAGGAGACTTTCCTGGCCTCTTATGTTTGTGGGGAACTTTAGGAGGATACAATAACGCCTGTGAAAATGAGAGATGCTCATTATATGTCACCATTATAATTCTGACCCATTGCACCCATTTCTTCGGTGCTGCACAGACCTCTAGTCATCATCAAAGGGAGGAACACAGGTATAAAAACTACAAGTATGGCACCAGCCAAGGACAATACATGCAGTAAACTTCGAAGCCCTACCCAGATCTACCCAATGGACAGGGCATTCTCCACAGCTGGGTGGAGAGTGGGGTCTGACTTTCACATGAACTCTGGTGCCTCACATTTGACCACGTCCCCTGGATGGGGAGGCCTGGTGGCACTCAGAGGAAGGATAGCAGGCTACCAACAAGAGACTTGATACCCTATGAGCATATACAGGGGGAGGAGGTCCCCCTCAGTCACAGTCATAGGGGAAGGGAGTAAGGGGAAAATGGGAGGGAGGGAGGAATGGGAGGATACAAGGGATGGGATAACAATTGAGATGTAATATGAATAAATTAATAACTATAAAAAAACTAGAAGTGTTACTAACTTGAGCTTTACATAACATTCTGGCTGCATAATGACTAAGGTGAGCATCTCATAGTTTATCTCCCCAGACACCCAGGCTCTTGACTGAGACCACTGCCCAGTCATTCCCCTCAAATGGGAGGAGGCCTGAGAGAGCACCCACACTTAGACAGTGCTGGGTCTTCACTTGTTCACAACCAAACCCCTGTTCTCTCTCTCTCTCTCTCCCGCCACTTCCCTTCCTCCTCTTATCACTGCCATGGCTCCGTTTCCTCTGGACAGTGGTCACAGGGACCACAAGAGGCTGAGCATCACGAGTAAGGAAGTGGAGTCCCAGAACCCGTGCCAGAGTGCAGGCAGGCAACTAGCATAGGAAGACGACTGGATGAGTCACAAGAGGGATGTAAAACTGACTTCCCTTTCTGCCTGCCCTCATTCACGTCTTCACCAAGCAGGAAAGAGGGGGAAATCTGAAAAGGAAATACCTGAGGATTGAACACATTCCCCCTTCAAGGTTCACAATGGGAGCTGACGTAAAGGCCCAGGTGGTTCCCTTGCAGCCTACCCTTGCCTTACAGAGTGTCAGAGCACAGCACTCTACCTACTATCCATTATCCATGAGGCAGAGTGGAGAAGGTCATCCACCCTAAGGGGAGCAGAGCCAAGAGCCCCTCCCTAGAGAGCTGCTGGGCCTTTTTTCTGGTCTCCGATACATTTTACAACTCCTACCTATTATCCACACATTATCTGGGCCACAGTCTGACCTGTTCAGTGCAGGCTAACCCTCCTGATTGGATCAGATTAAGAAGGGCTGCTCTGGATTCTAGCAGAAGAAACTCAAAAGTACCAAAGTGGCACCTGCCTGGAGGAAAATGCCCCATCCTTCACCTGTCCTGAAGTTACGCTGAAGCCCACCACTACCACTGCTCAGGCTCTTCCCGAAGCCTTGGGCTACCTGCACAGTTAGCCAAGCACAGCTGGTGACCCCAGGTCTCCACCTCATCCACACCAAGTTTGTGCAGAACCCTCCAGCTCTCAGTTGGCTTGAAAAGAGCCAGTGTTAGAAAGAAAAACTTCCTTGTTCAGTCTGGATTTGGACTAGAAGGTTCTCTCTTCTACTCTCTGCCTCAGCACCAGAGACAGTACTTCACCCGGAGACCCTTAGGCCAATGGTTCCTTCCCGTAAAGGCCCTTTTTCCTCTTTTCTGGCCTTTCCCTCCACTTCTCCAATGCTTTGTTTTCTTACATCTGCAGGTATAACACAAACCCGTAAAAGCATCTTTTATTCTCCTGAAGTAATTGTTGTCTGGGAGGCTTACTTCCTCCGTCTGCTAACCTAGGCCTCGTCCTGGAAGTTTCCAGCCTCCACACAATCTAACCTAGGCCTAGACTGTTTTCAGCCTCTGAAACTTACTGTTGAATAAGCTTACCCTTCCTAGCTCTTTTTGAATTATTGCTGGCTGGCTCAACTCAGTTGTTCTGGCTTAAACTCCTCTCCAAGCTGACTGATTCAATCTGGCTTCTCTCAGCTTCCCACTGACCTGCTCTGCTTGGCCTCACACTGACTCCAGCAATATGCTCTAATCTTTGGTCCCTGCTCACTCTCTGACTCGTTCTGTCTTCACCTGTGTCTAGTTTGTTCTCTCTTCAACCTGTCTCCGTAAAACAATCCTGGTACAAACTGCCTCTTCCCTGCACTGCTTTTCTAAATCCTCTTTTTTTTTTTTGTCTCTTCTGTTGAGAGTTGGGCACATCCTAACCCTGACCCATTCTGTCAAATCTTTCTCTGATTCATCTCTTTGCCACTCAACTAGATATCACTTTTTAACATGACTGCTTGTTTCTACAAACTAACTTTACCTTCATTTTTGGAATTCAAAGTGTATACTAAGGGTGTGTCTGTATCCCAGTCAGAACAGCCATGTTGCTGGATTAAAATCCCTCTACACAGACTGGAGAGATGGCTCAGCAGTTAAGAGCACTGACTGCTCTTCCAGAGGTCCTGAGTTCAATTCCCAGAAACCACATGTGGCTTGCAACCATCTGTAATAGGATCTGATGCCCCCTTCTGGTGTATATGAAGACAGAGCACTGATATAAATAAAATAAATAAATAAATCTTAAAATAAATAAATAAATAAATAAATAAGCTCTTAAATAAATAAAATAAAATCCCTCGCCGGGCGTGGTGGCGCACGCCTTTATTACCAGCCCTCCGGAGGCAGAGGCAGGCAGATTGCTGTGAGTTCAACGCCAGCCTCGTCTACAAAGTGAGTCCAGGACAGCCAAGGCTACACAGAGAAACCCTGTCTAAAAAAAAAAGAAGCCCCTCTACACAGCACCTTGTCTCAAGTCACATTGTGTATCTGGACCATTTACCTAGGTGGCTAAAAATATATGTGTCAGGACATCAAAAGCACTTGGGAGGCAGAGGCAGGCAGATCTCTGTGAGTTCCACGCCAGCCTGGTCTACAAAGCGAGTTCCAGAACAGCTAGGGCTATGCAGAGAAACCCTGTTTTAGAAAGAAAGAAAAAAGAAAAAAAAAGAAAATTTTTTTATCTTGAGTGGGGGGTGCCAGAGAAATGGCCCTGTGGTTAAAACTATGCATTGCTCTTACCAAGGAGCTTTGGCTCCTAGCACCCATGTCATGTGGCTCACAACTACCTGTGGCTCCAAATCCAAGGGTATCTGCACTCACACATGCACATGTGCAAACGCATGATATATATATATATATATGTATATATATACATATATATAATTAAAAATAAACTACTGTGTTTTAAAAATTATACATCTAGAAAGGGAAATTCTACGTAATTTATATGTTACAAAAGGAATCCTGGGTAGTTAGGTTCCACCTCACACCTATGAAATTAGAGCCCAGGATGAGGATGCACAGGTAGATGAGAGGACCACATAGACCTTGAGCCCCTAACAGGGCACAGTGCAGGTGTGCTTCCCAGAAACATGGCCCCAGGCAAGTTACCTTTACAAAAGGAGGCTAGTGTCAATAGCTACCTCTAAGAGTTTACACAGGCAGTGAAGCATGCAGCAGAGACCCAGTCTATGACAAGCATTTAGCAACCGCTGGTAGCACAGTCTTCTTCATCTTCTTCATGACCATCCTTGACACACACTGGTCTTGGAACCAAGAAAAAAAAATTATTGTGGGGGTGGGAGAGGGGCATCATTCTGTGGAGCTCTCATCCATCCCCAGAAGCCACGATTGCCAGCAGGTCGGCCAGGACCAGCCAGGACTGGATATAAAGCATGGCCCACCTCCATCTCCGCAGCTTCAGCTGGCAGGAACTGAGGGAGAAGCCAGGATCCCAGATAGTCAAAGGGTAAGCAGCTCAGCCCGCAGTGCAGAGGGGCACAGGCCTGCCTGCCTTCCTGCCTTCACCGCTCTGCTCTGAGGGCTGAGGACTCCACGCCCTGGAGAAGCCCTTCTGGGCACCATCACTCATGATGTCAGCATCACACCTTTTTATGATGCTCACATCTCTTCCGACTCCAATTAACATCCCTGAGTGGTCACCACAGCTCCACGTCCTTCAATAACCCCTCGGAGCCAGACCACGCTCTCTATGCTCACTACTTTACACAACAGCCTTGGTTTATTTTTAGATCCTCTAATGCAGTGGTTCTCAATCTGTGGGTCATGACCCCTCTGAAGATGACATGTCAGATATCCTGCATCTCAAGTATTCACAGCATGATTCGTAGCGGTAGTAAAAGTACAGTTACGAAGGAGCAACGAAAATAACTTTATGGTTGCGGGTTGCCACAACATGAGGAGCTACCCGAAAGGGTGGCAGTGTTAGGAAGGCGGCAAACCACTGCTCTACAGGTGTAAACGAGAGAACTGAGGTTCTGAGGTAAATCTCTATGGTCACTTGATAGCATGCTTATAATTCAGCCAAGGCTCATTGAGCTACAACAGGTGGCTCCATGGTGTAAACTTCCATAAACGTGGTATGACTAGAAAGCCCAGGAGCTTACAGCCTGGTGAAAGGACATATAATGGAAGCTGAGAGACTCAAGAACAATGGCGAGCCCATCAGAAATCAGCACAAGACAATTTTCAGCTTGGAGAAAGTGCAAAGCAGAAATAAAAATAGTTTAGATCTTACTAAAGTTATGGCAGCGTTTGTTGTTATTACTCTTATGGCTTGGTGGGCAGGAGCACTGGCTGCTCTTGCAGAGGACCAGAATTCAATTCCCACTTCAACATCTACAACTCCAGTTCCAGCGGATCCAGCACCCTCTCTGGCCTCTAAGGTCACTGTACACAAACGGGGCACAGACGAGACATGCCAGGCTTGGTGGCACATACCGTTAATCCCAGCACTCAAGAAGCTAAGGCAGGCGGATCTCTGTGAGTTCAAGGCCATTTTGATCTACAAAGCAATTCCAGGACAGCCAAGGCTACACAGAGAAACCCTGTCTCAGGGAAAGGTAAAAATAAATAAATGTTAAAACAAACAAAAACAAAACAAGCCAGGCAGTGGTGGCACACACCTTTAATCCCAGCACTTGGGAGGCAGAGGCAGGCGGATCTCTGTGAGTGCAAAGCCAGCCTGGTCTACAGAGTGAGTCCAGGACGACCAGGGCTAGGAAGAGAAACTCTGTCTCAGCTGGAGAGATGGCTCAGAGGTTAAGAGCACTGTTTGCTCTTCCAGAGGTCCTGAGTTCAATTCCCAGTAACCACATGGTGGCTCACAACCATCTAGTTGTGATCTAATGCCCTCTTCTGGCATGCAGGTGTACATGCAGACAGAGCATTGTATACATAATAAATCTTTTTAAAATATTGTAGTTATTCATATGTATGTATGTATATGTACATGTGCACATGACTGCAGATATGCTCTAAACACAGAGGTCAGAAGAAGGCATGAGATCCTCTGGAGCTAGGGCTGTAGGTGGATGTGAACCGCAGTGTGGGTGCTAGGAACCAAACTTTCTGGTCTTGTGCAAGAACAGAATGCGTTCTTCATTGCTGAGTCACCTCTCCGGGCCTCAATCTTGTTTTTTGTTTTGTTTTGTTTTGGTTTGGTTTTTTGGTTTTTTGAGACAGAGTTTCTCTGTGTAGCCTTGCTGTCCTGGACTCACTTTGTAGACCAGGTTGACCTCGAACTCACAGTGATCTGCCTGCCTCTGCCTCCCAAGTGCTGGGATTAAAGGCGTGCGCCACCACCGCTTGGCCTTCAGTCTTGTTTCTTTAAAACAGATCTCCAATGTAGCCCAGGCTACGCTCTAAGGCAGGATGCTCCTGCTTCCACTCCAGATCACTGGGTCCATGACATTTTCAAACAGGGTATCTATCAAGCAGATAAAGAAAAAATCTGCTTCGTTCAGGCATGGTGGCACATGCAGAGGCAGGCAGATCTCTCTGCGTCTGAGGCCAACCTGGTCTACACAGAGCTCCAGGTCAGCCAGATCTATGTAGTGAGGACCTGGCTCAAAGACTCGGGGAGGTGGGCATTTATCATTACATCTGCAACTAGGTCATTTCAAATTCCCATAATTTAACATGTGTCATTTTAAGGTATAATTCCAGTAGACTTATATATGCATTGCATTGGTTTTATAGTTTAAAATAAAATTTATAATTTTAACTAGTTAGAAATGCACAATTCCAGCCTGGTGTGGTGGCGCATTCCTTTAATCCCAGCACTCACAGAGGCAGAGGCAGGTAGATCTCTGTGAGTTCAGGACAGCCAAGACTACACAGAGAAACCCTGCCTGAAAAAAAACAAACAAAAAACAAAAATACAAAAGCAAAAACAGAAGAAAAAGGAGGAGGAGGAAGAAGTAAAAGAAAAAGAAGAAAAAGGAGAAGAAGAAGAAGAAGAAGAAGAAGAAGAAGAAGAAGAAGAAGAAAACAACCACCTATGTGTTAGATTCCTAAGCCCCAGCTTTTTTTTTTTTTTTTTTTTTTTTAAGATTTATTTATTATTTATACAGTATTCTGCCTGCATGTATGCTTGCAGGCCAGAAGGGAGCACCAGATCTCATTATGGATGGTTGTGAACTACCATGTGGTTGCTGGGAATTGAACTCAGGACCTCGGGAAGAACAGCCAATGCTCTTAACCTCTGAGCCATCTCTCCAGACCTCCTAAGCCCAGCTCTTACGTTCAGTCATTTACTAGAAGGGTTTGAACTCACAGCTGAAGGTCACGGTAGTGACACTGTTAAGTATATGCTCCCAGAAGAAAAGCAGGGCTTTAGCCTGGGCACAGTAAACACAGAGAATGCGGGGCCACTCCCTAAAGTTCAAGTGTCTGGACAAAGGCCAAGCTCACAACGAGGACATTTAAAAGGACAGCAGCAGCAGACCAGATATCCTAACATTTTGCCACCGAATGGAGGTTCTTTTATGGCTATGGAAGAGACTGTCTGTCATACTTTAATCCAACCAGTTTCAAATGCTTTCCTCATAAACTAGCATCAAAAGCAGTTATACCCAAAGAATAGACACTGAACAAAGTCAAACAGCAGCTTATAAAATCCAGACCAACATTCCTCTACTCAAAACCCTCAAATTGCTAGGCAGTGTGGCTAGCAATCTCAGGGCTCAGGAAGCTGAGGAAGGAGACGTCTCAGGAGGTCAAAGCCACCTAGGCTACACAGCCCATCCCCAAGCAGGTTGGCAAAGTGAGACCCTGTTTCAAAAGCAACACAAAACCACCCTCGGATGGCTTTCTGCTGATTTACTCCAGGGGTGTTTTAGTTTCTCTGTTGCTATGATGAACACCATGGCTGAAAAGCAGCTGAGAAGGAGAGGGCTTCTTTGGCTTACAGGTTACAGCCCATCATTAGAGGCACCCAAGGCAGCAGCTCCAGGCAGGAACTGAAGCGCGGAGGAGCACTGCTCACTGGCTAGCCTGCCCTGTTCAGGCTCAGCTTGCTGTCTAATCCGCACCTCCCACGGTGGACCGTTCCCACATCAAGATAACCAAGGCAATCCCACGCAGATTTGCACACAGGCTGATCTGATGGAGGCCAGTTCCCCCAACCGAGGCTCCCTCTTCTGGGTGTATCAAGTGACAACCAAATTAACCACCACCAAGAAGCACAATCTCTAGTGGCCTACATCCCAAAACATGATCTGCTGCTCTCACCTCACTGGCCAACCCTCAACTGTTGTCACACCAGTAAATTTCCAAACTAAAATCTCCCATAATTAATATTTAGTAAGAAACTGAATTTAAAAATCAAGAACACCCATGGTACACTAGGCTCTAGCCTGAAGCTAGTTACTCACACTCACTACTTTGGACCCATCTCACTGCTCCCAAAGTGACCTAACTTTAGCTTACATAGCCTCTCAATTACAGGAAAGTGACTTTCACTTTCATCAGACACTGGTCAACCCACTGGAAGAGCTTGCTCCTGGTAAAACAAGCCAAAATGGAGACCCAGAAGAACCGAGAGTCAGACTGTAGCTTTCGCAGGAACCTCAAACTACAGACTATTGTGTGGCATGTTTTCTTACTCTATGATGTCATTTAAAAAAAAAAAAAAAAACAACTTTTTTGTGTGTATGGGAGCATTTTGCCAGCATGTGTGTGTGCCTGTGCCCTTCGGAGGTCAGAAGAGGGAGTTATGTGCTAGGACTGGAAATACAGTGAGCTGCCATAGGAGCACTGGAAATCTCTGCAACAGTCACAAGTGCTCAGTGCAGAGCAGGCTCGCAAGCCCTACAGCCATTTTTCACTAAAAAAATCTCAGGTGACTGGTATTTCCAAATTTGAGTAAATTAGTCTGCATCCCACAGCTGGTTTTGCTTTTATTGGTACTTGGCAAAAACAATAAAATGTAAATGGCTGTTCTTTTAAAGGTCATTGTGGCCTCATATTCAAAAGGGGCAGTGATGTAAGGAACCCAATACATCAGGCTTTGCATTTCAACTAAGCAGTGGGAAAGTTCTTTGTGGTTTTGTCTACCTAATCCAAATATTAAAACTAGTCCAAACACCTGTCACACTTTTCTGTAATAGTCACTACTGCTTATAGGCCCAACTCAAATGCTGGTACTGTCATAACTGCTTACGTTCTCGGCGTCCAGACAAAACTATGGGTCCCTTTAAGAGGAAGAAGGCTGGCCCCTCTCCAGCTTAGCAGTCAGTTTTTTGTTGAATGTATCATAAGAATGAATGCAAGGGTTTTCTCTCAAAGACTGTTAGCAAACAACTACCAAAAATGATTAGAAACCACATCAAATTGTAAGGGAGCTAAACAACTGGAGAGTCTGGAAAACAAGTTGACTGAGCAGGCTAAAGAGCAACTGGGCAAACCTCACCAGCACTTCCCAATTTGTTTTCTCCAACTTCTCGAGAAAGCTTCCTGATAAAGGTATTTGGTAAATCATTCACAATTTGAGCAACAGCAAATGCTGCTACTAACATCTATGAACACACCGCTGGATACTCTGCCCTTTTTCGTAGACAAAACATGGACCAGTAATGTTTACTGCTGTGATGTTTTTAAAAATAAGAGATTCCAGCCAGGCGTGGTGGCACACCCCTTTAATCCCAGCACTCAGGGAGTCAGAGGCAGGCGGATTGCTGTGAGTTCGAGAACAGCATGATCTACATCCAGAGTTCCAGAACAGCCAAGGCTACAGAGAAACCCTGTCTCAAAAAAACAAAAATAAGCCGGGCGTAGTGGCGCATGCCTTTAATCCCAGCACTCGGGAGGCAGAGGCAGGCGAATCGCTGTGAGTTCGAGGCCAGCCTGGTCTACAAAGTGAGTCCGGACAGTCAAGGCTACACAGAGAAACCCTGTCTCAAAAAACCATAATAAATAAATAAATAAATAGCACACATTAACACTTATCTGCTTAGGCTTTCAAGGAACTTTTTTTCTTTTCTTTTCTTTTTTTTGTTTTTTGTTTTTGTTTTTCGAGACAGGGTTTCTCTATATGTTATCCTGGCTGTCCTGGACTCACTTTGTAGACCGGGCTGGCCTCGAACTCAGTAATCCACCTGTCAGCCTCCCAAGTGCCTAAAGGAACGTTTTATTGGGGGGAAAATGTTTTGGGTTTTTTTTTCTTTTCCATTTTTAAAAGCAGAAAAAAAAAAAAGAAGAAGAAGAAGAGCACCTCAAGCTCATCTACAATGAACAGTCCCATCTTGGTTGGTAGTCTTGGCTGGTCCTTCCAAAAAGGCCAAAAGAGCACATGTTCCTAAGCCTAACACTAGGAAGGGCAGGGAGATGCCCAGACCAGCCTGGTCTACAAGCAAGTTTCAAGACAGCTAGGGGAAGACAGCAAGAAAACAAAGGGGGCGCAGAGGAGGCCATAATACCGCTGAGAGTAGACTTTTCCCTATGACACTGATGTGAGAGAAACGATGTTACACAGGTCACACCCAGACTAGCTCAAAACAACCCATAATCTCACCTAGGAAGCAACCTAAAAGGCAGTGATCCAACTTGGAGTATAAACAATGAAGTCTACAAATCAACTGACTCTCTCACTTGTGGGCTTCAGACAAGGATCCCAAATTCCCAATTCTCAGCCATGCCATCTGTTTTTCCTATGAGATCCCACAACATTAGGATATAAACATGAGCACATTCAGACTTGATAGCACTTCTAAGCTTTAGAGTTGAGATTCTGGGGTCTGGAGAGGGCCTTCAATCTATCTGTAATCCAGCTCCAAGCATTCACCACCTCTTCTGAGGTCTGCAGGAACCTGACTCACATACCTACACCCAGACATACATGTTCCTTAAAAAAAAAAAAAAAAAAAAAAAAATTAAATGATTACCATCTTTAAAGGTCTCCCAGGTCTGTCAGGATGGTTCAGTTGGTAAAGGCAGTTGCAGCCGGGAGTTTGATCACCAGGACCCAGACGGCAGGAGAGCAGACTTGCACAAAACGTCCTCTGACCTCCACAGTTGCTCCCTGTGAAAGGCACATGCTCTCACACACAAATAAACAGATCTCCAAACTATCCTTTAACTAATGACTGCTTTAGAATTTAAGTTCCAAGCATTTGAAATAGGAAGATCTTCACATTGGGGCAATTTCATCTTGAGAATCTGACTCAAGCTTGAAAAACTATACTCAAAGGAGTGGAGGACTCATCACCACCTCATGCAGCTAAGGTCCTGTTAAGACCTCAGTTGCCCACCCTTTTAAAAAGTTCAGTAGCCACACTGGCCAGGGAAACACAGGAAGCACTTAAAATTGTTAACCCCTTCTTTTCCTACTATTCGGTTACATTGACTTCTAAACTTCTAAAGGTGAATGTACACAAGACTGGGTTGTTAATATACGTGACTGTAGGCTAACAAGGAATTTTTATGTCTTTTACAAATCATCAGTACTAAAGAGATGACAACCTCATATGTGACAGTCTGCAACACCTACCACTCAGGATTTTTTCACCAAAAATAAGAAGTCAGAGGTTAGCATGTAATGATAGTTTTAGATCATTTCCTGTATCCTACAGGCACCCCGAAAAACCTGCATTAAATCTTCCACCTAGCCTAATTTCAAGCAGAAACTTAAGGGCAGTACTAAACAAAGAATATGACCCAATTCTTACATGCATGTGTCAACACACTTACCTCTTCACTGTCAGTGGTATTAAATATCTGAATCAAGCATCAGCTATCATTAACTAGCCTAACATTTGTGTCCTTTCATACTTAAGAGCCTTGGTAATTACAATGTTTTGGCAAGAATCTGATCTTAGAAACCATACAATGACAACTTAAAATAAGGGGGTTCCAATATTAAAGTTACTTATAATGTAAGAAGAAAGTTCTTTTTCCAAAAGCTTGATACCATGAAGTTTTAGGCTTCCAAAATCCAAGTCAAAAGCTTTACCATACCATTAAGTCCAGTAAGTTAACTGGTACTCTGAACCCACCCACCAGGTTATACATACTCTCACTCAATCATGTAAAGAATTGAATTCTTTATTTGTGATATCCATAAACGTTACTATTCTATGTTTCTATCCAGGAAGGCAATTTTCTCCTATTATCATTTTTTTGTTTTTTTTTTTATAAACAACAACTTGAATTCTATTGCATGAAGGGCTACAAATACACGTTAACCAAGCAGAATACAGATATTTTGTTTTACAACTTGCACCTAAAACCCCGGTACACATAGCTGCTCCAGTGGCTATCAGAGCAGTTTGGGGCCACTGCCCAAGCTAGGCATAGCAGTTTACACTGTCAAATCTCATGTAGAAAAAGTGACTGATCCGGGCTGTTAACTAGGGAGCCCATCTCAGCTACAAGTAAATGTGGAACTTTCAAGTCTGCAGACTTCTGATGACAAACTGCTAAATCTGATGAAATTGTCCTCAACAAATGTATTTTAAAAACCAACTGTCTGGCGTCTATACCGCCACTCTACCAGTAGATGGTGCTACATAGGTTGGACTCCACAGGACAAAGTTCAGATTTAGGGACTTTTTTTTAACCTGCTCTGAAAATACATTTTAAAAAAAAGTTTTCATTTAGTGTTAGGGTAAAATATAACCCTTATTTGTAACCATTCATTACAGACAAACCAGTAAGGATGAAACTAGGTCATCTAAAAAAGTTTTAAACATTTTATATGAATGAGAACACATGCTTAAACACAAACTATTTCTTTTAAAACTACACAGTACAGATTTTGAAGTAAATTCTCATAGAAAGAAGTGACCATGTCAAGATGATAAGCAAACCGCTTATTACAAAGAGATGGATGCACAGAAACTTTAAACAGCCACATCCACCACTTCAAAAAGTTTTGTCTGTAAAAGGTAAATTCAACACATCACTAGCTGGGCAAACAGGAAGGAAGGGAGGAAAAATAACCTACAAGACCTCTTTTTAAGTTCTTCAAAGTACACATCAAAAAAAAAAAAAAAAAACCCTTGAAAACGGTAAGGAGTGGATCCTAGAAAAAAAAATGTTAGACATGTAAGGTCAAACACAATGATTTATTAAAAATAAAACGTAAAAATGATTTTTGTACATATGCTTCCAAATTTCAGGCATGGGATCCAAGTAGGTTTCATAGAAAACGCTGTAGCCAGGTATCAAGTCCTTACAACAAAGTAAACTACCCTCCCGCCCAACCCCCACCCAGGTTTTGCTACAGAATCAGCAAGTTCACTCCCTCCCGCCCACCCCTCCCCAAAAAAACACAAATTAAAACAAGACATTTTGCTAGTATAAAAACGACCAAGGTCCAAGTAATAATAAAAAAATAGAGTCCATCAATGACTGTAACACAAAAATGTGTGTGGGGCCGAGTCCACCTTCAGAGGGAGACAGGCAGGCAAACGGGGGGTCGCGGCCCCCCCCCAGGGTAAGCGGCTCCCCCGAGGGCACCTGGGCCGGGAGCGGAGGGGGGAGGGGGAAAGAGGCGCCGCCGCAGCCGCCGCCCGGCGTTCGTTCGGAACTCGGCTTCTAGAACGAGCCTCCGCCGTATCCGCCGCCGCCGCCGCCGCCGTATCCGCCTCTGTACGGTCCACTGTTGCTGCGGCCGCCCCAGCTGCCGCCGCCGCCGCCACCGCCGCTCTTCATGGGCCCGTACGAGGACTGGTGCTGGCTGTAGCTGCCGAAGCCGCCGAAGCCGTTGCCGTAGTCGCTGCCGCCGTAGGAGCCGCCGCCGCCGCCGCCTCCGTAGGCGCCGTAGCCCCCGTAACCGCCGTAGCTGTTGTAGCCGCCGCCGCCTCCGCCGCCGCCCTTGGCCAGCCCGTTCTGGTCTCGGCCGCCGCCGCCGCCTCCGCCGCGGCCCCGGCCGCCACCGCGCCCGCCTCGGGCCGCCCGCGCGCCGCCGCCGCCCGCGTGGATATCCTCCTTGGGCACCGCCTTCTTCACCTCCACGCGGTGGCCCTGGATCGGGTGGAACTTGACCACCGCCGCCTTGTCGGCCGCGTCATGGCTCTGGAAGTAGACGAAGCCGAAGCCGCGCTTCTTGCCCGACTGCTTGTCGGCGATGATCTCCGCCTTCTCCACCGCGCCGAACTGCGAGAAGTGCTCGATCAGGTCGCCCTCCGCCACGTCGCCCTTGAGGCCGCCCACGAACAGCTTCTTCACCTTGGCGTGCGCGCCGGGCCGCGCCGAATCCTCCCGCGACACGGCGCGCTTCAGCTCCACCGTGTTGCCGTCCACCGCGTGCGGCGACGCGGCCATGGCGGCGTCCGCCTCCTCCACGTTCGAGTAGGTCACGAAGCCGAAGCAGCGGGAGCGCTTGGTCTGGGGGTTCACCACCACCACGCAGTCCGTCAGCGTCCCGAAGGCCTCGAAGTGGCCGCGCAGCCCCGACTCACTCGTCTGCACGTTGAGGCCGCCGATGAACAGCTTGCAGAGCTGCGAGTTCTCCATGTTGTCGGCCGCCCGGGCCCTGCCCCCGCCCTGCGCGCTCCGCGGCGTCGCTGTCGCCGTTTAGCGGTCGCCGAGGCCTCGTCCGAGCCCGGGCCCGGCCGCCGCCGCCGCCGGCGGGGAAGGGGCGGGAGGGGGAGGGAAGGGGCGCGCTGCCGGCCCGAGGGCGAGCCGAGGACGCTGGAACCCCACCAGGGCCGCCGCGGCCGCCACCTCCGCTCCCCTATCAGGACACCACACAAAGAGGCCGCTGAAGGCGCGCGCACCCTCCCCGCGCGGTGCGTCACGAGCGACGCCGGGCCGCCAGCCAATGGCCTGCGCGCTCGCCTTGGTCCCGCCTACCGCGCCGCAGCGCCGCTCTAGGCCGCGGCCTCCCCGCCCTCCGCGGTTTCCGGTCGGGCCTCGGGCTACCGCGCGTCCCCTGCACCTTCCGCCCCCGCGTTCGCGCCCGGCGCGGTTCCGCAGTGCCCCGGAGACGGCCCGCCGGAGCTTCCCGCGCGCGTCCGCGGAGCGTCTCCCGCCGGCCGCGCGGCTGTTCTCGCAGTCTTCCTCCCCTCCCTTCGCCGGATCCCCTGGCCCAACTCCGCAGTGGCGTTCGCGCCAGCCCCTTGAGGGACGTGTCCGGCCAGCCAATCACCGGCGGGCCCTCGGGCCCACTTCCGTTTGCCGCGGGCCGCGGGCCGGGCGCGCTCCTCCTGCGCGCTGGCCCGGCGCCTCCTGTGCGGCGGAGCCCGCAATCGCCTGCACGCCTCGTCCTCGCGCGCCCTCGCGGGACTCCTGGCCGTTCCCAACGGATCTGCCCGGGGCCCCCGCGCGGGCTTTTTGAAAAGTTTGACTGTTGGGGCCGAGCCGCACCTGGCGTCAGCTCCCCTAGGGCGGCACAAAGATGGAGGGCCGACCCGAAGGCGGTTATTTGCCGTTTACAGTGGGCTGGTGGCGATTAAACTGGTGTGACCCAATGCCCCGTGCCTGTGTGCGAGCCCAAGTGAGCCCATGTGGACTAGGGAACGCCAAAAGCGTCCAAACCCGGGTGGCCCTGACGAGGCCCGAGCCCTGGCCTGGTGGCCTCTAGCCACGCTCTTTCCGGTTCTGCTGCAAGCTCCTGCGGACATCTTGAGTGCGCGCCAGCGTCCGTGTTACACGCTGCTAGCTTTGTGCCAGGCTTCATCTAGCCCAGGCTGGCCTCTCAAACTCGCGGGACGTTAGCCTCCCAAGCACTGCACTACAGGCGTGTTCTATGAAGTTATTTCCACATTTTTACCGCGTTTTCACCGTCACCTCCCCTGTGGTTTGGGGATTGAGCCCAGGGAACCCTGAGCTATGTCATAACCCGTCCCCAAACTCCTTCCCCCATCTCTGTTACTGTCCACTATCTTCCCTCCTCATTTCGGTGCATCCCTGTGCCCTACAGTTTTACTGGGCTGCGAACTTCATGAAGACACAGCCATTTTGCCAGCTTCTAGCACGTTATCCGTATTACTATATAAACAGAACTTTGTACTGTGCTTGGTGTCCACAGACAAGATCTCGATTCTATAGTTTCTGTTGCTGTGACAAAAACACCATGACCAAAAAACAAGCTAAGAGGAAAGGGTTTCTTAGGCGTACAACACTGTTCACCACTGAAGGAAGTCAGGACAGGAACTCAAACAGGGCAGGGACCTGGAGCCAGGAACGGAGGCAGAGGCCATGGAGAGGTGTTGCTTACTACCTGCTTCCTATGGCTTGCCCAGCCTGCTTTGTTGTTGTTGTTGTTTGTTTGTTTGTTTGTTTGTTTTTTCGAGACAGGGTTTCTCTGTGTAGCCTTGGCCATCCTGGACTCACTTTGTAGACCAGGCTGGCCTCGAACTCACAGAGATCCGCCTGCCTCTGCCTCCCGAGTGCTGGGATTAAAGGTGTGCGCCACCACACCCGGCTGGTTTGGTTTTTCGAGACAGGGTTTCTCTGTGTAACACCTCTGGTTGCCCTGGAACTCACTCATGTAGCCCAGCTGCCCTTGAACTCATGGAGATCTGCCTGCCTCTGCCTCTCAAGGGCTGGGGATTAAAGGTGTGTGCCATCACCGCCCTGCCCCAGCCCGATTTGTTTTGTTTTGATTTGTTTTTTGGTTTTGTTTTTTTTTGTTTGTTTGTTTGTTTATTTTTGGGTTTTCGAGACAGGGTTTCTCTGTGTATCATTGACTGTCCTGGACTTAACTTTGTAGGCCAGCCTGCTTTTTTATATAAACCAGGACCACCAGTCCATGGATTACACCACCACAGTGGGCTGGGCCCTGCCTGAGTGATCACTAATTGAAAAAAATGCCTTAGAGCTGATCTCATGGAGCCATTTTCTCAACTGGGGCTCCTTCCTTTCTGATGACTCTAGCTTGGGTACACTTGACACACAGGACCAGCCAGTACAAACAACAAAGAAATGTGGTTTGGTTTGGTTTTCCATTTTAAGATAATAAAACTAGGGGGCTGAAGAGATGGCTCAGTGGTTAGGAGCTCCTGCTACTTCCAGAGGCCCAGAGTTCAATTCCCAGCACCCAGGTCAGGGCTCCTGCCTAATTCAAGCTCTGGCCTCCACGGGCAGCTCTCCTGCGCACACGCCCACACACAGACACCTACAGATAATTTTAAAGAACATTTTAGGTAATAAAATAGTTTTTAAGATATTAATTGTATTGCCCCCAAATTGCATGCCAGCATTTGACACAAGTACAGATAGGGCACAATGGTGAACGCTGGAAGGCTACAATGTCAGCATAACAAGTAGAAAATTCAAGGGACAGAGCTGTTGTGGAGCACACCTGGAGCTGCAGATGACGGTGAGCTGCCATACAGGTGCTAGGAATCAACCCGCATCTTCTGCTGGAGCAGCTAGTGCTCTTCTGAGTCATCTCTCGTGATCCAGGTCTTTATTGATTTTGATTTTTGACGACCTCTGATTGCTCTCTCCCCATCATTTCTCAAGCCTGTCAACCCATCTCTCATCAGTCCCTTTCTCAGATTCATGACTATTGGATTGGAACTATCCACTGGAGCCTGGTGGGGTCACCAGTGGGTGCACAAAGGTAGCAGCCCCCTCTTCTTGAATATGCAGTGGCAAATAGGTCAGAAGTGAGGGCAGGGACCCGGGAGTCCCTAAGCCGCCATGCCTCACTGTTGATGGACCCATTCATGGGCATACCTTGTGCAGGTATCCATAGCTGCTGTCAGCTTGTGATTACAATGGTTGTGTCTGGAGAGACACACACACACACACACACACACACACACACGCACGTGTGCGCGCACACACACACACGCGCACACACGCACACCCACACACACACACTGGCTGTGTTCCCTGAACCTAAGGGGAGAGTTATATCAGACTCTGTTGTGCTGCCTCAGTAAACTGTAGAGACCTAGGCCAGAAGGACCATACTTGCCACTGTGGTGGAGAGTGGGCAATGTAAGCAGGATGCTCAGGCTCACACGGTAAGTCAGCTGAGAGACACTCCTGTGCCCTCTTTCCTGCTGTTGTAACATTAGTCCCAATAACGTTTCTGTCTAGTGACCTTTGTACAGTGCAGCTGACCTGGTAACAGGATGAAAAGAGCAGCAGGCTGGTGTTTGAAAGCAAACTGTGAAGGCTGGAGCAATGGCTCCTGCAGTGTTAGGAATGGGGCGGGGTGGTGGCAATAGGAGAGACTATTGAGAATGAAGAAGAGAAGGCTACAAAGAGCCACAGAATAGAAAGTGCAAGCCGGGCATGGCAGCGCACGCCTTTAATCCCAGCACTCTGGAGGCAGAGGCAGGTGAATCTCTGTGAGTTCGAGACCAGCCTGGTCTACAAGACAGCCAGGACTACAAGAGAAACCCTGACTTGAAAAACCAAGTAAAAAGTGCAGGCTCTAGTCACCAGAATTCCACAGCTCTATCGAGTCTTCAGGGACCACCCAGGCTAACAGCTATAACACTGGTGCTGTCAAAGGCTGAGAGATGCCAACCTCCTCAACCCACATGAGAGCTGTAGCACTTAAGTGGCCTAAAGGGCCCCAATGGCTGAGGCCTTGCTAGGAGACTGACACTAGAGGGTGCCGCCCACTGTGGCTCCCACCTGCATGCTGCCCAGCTGCCTACAAGTCCTTTACTGGTAAAAGCCAGCTGGCCAAAGGTGATATAAATGGCCCTCCAGCAACAATCCTGTATGTTAAAGCTGGCTTCTACTCTAGCAATCAGAACTAGAGTTAAAGGCAGAGACAAACCCAGAATATCAAGGAGCTGGCATATCGACCCGTTCAGCTGACACAGGGATCCTGGCCAACACAAGGCGATTCCCTGGCCTCTACTTGTGTGTCTTGCAGAGTCCACTGGAATCTTACTCAATGCCTTAGACCAGAGGTTCTCAACCTGTGGGTCGTGCCGTGGACTAAGTACAGTACTCACCTTGCTGAGTCTTCCACAGGATCACGAGAGGTTTTGTTGGGTCACAATTTCCTCTGAGACAAAAACTGTCCAACTCTGAGGGGGAGCTCCTTAAGACACAGGCGAAGCATTCCATCCTCCTGGGAAGCCCGCTAGGAAAGCAAGCAATAACTTCTGGAAGACCCTGAAACTCACCGGTGAGCTCCAGGTTCCCAGCTTCCCTGAGCTGTCTCACGCTCTGGGCTGGGCACATGGCGATGCCAGAGTCTCTGAGACACATCCTGGCTCCCCGAGGTGGATGTCGGTGAGATCTCTAGTCAGCTCTGTTGTTGGTTCCTTGAGTCAACATTTTCTCAGGGAGTGCAGCACATAATAGGTGTGTGGTGTGTCAAGCCAGGCATGGTGGCACACACCTTTAATCCCAGAACTTGGAAGGCAGAGACAGGTGGATCACTGAGTTTGAGGCTAGCCTGGTCTACAAAGAGAGGCCAGGACAGCCAAGGCTAATGCAGAGAAACCTTGTGTCTTGAAGAAAAACAAGAACAAACAAATAGGTGTGTGTCAGTCTTTCACCTGAAGACACCAAGGCCATCATCACATTAAGTTGCCCAAATCCTGTTATCTAGACCATGCTACCTTTTGGTACATAAAGAGTTAAGTCAGAGAAATACAACAAACTGGAAGTGGGAGGAGTCATGGCCAGTGTCCCTGAATCCCTTTGCTTCTTAACTCAAAAATTTAAAATATTTCTGAATCCAAGGATGATATCATTGCTTTGGTAGCGTTAATGTGCCTAGCCAGCTGCACCTGAGGGTAGCTGCAGTGTTTCCGTCAGTGGTTAGCATAAACAGCAGTCCCACAAGGCTTTACCCTCTAGTGACACGGAGCTGTCTGGTGTTAATTAGCACTGGTAATTTTGTAGTGTGTGCACATTGAAGTCACCCAGCGGAGCACTTCTTAGAAAGTTACCTGTCCCTGTGGCTCAGCGAGGCATGACTGCAGATGCAAAGTATCAGCTGAGCAGAGAAAACACTGTCCAACCCCAGGTAAACCTGCAGACTTGATAAAGGAAAAAAAAAATCACAACGTGGACTAGGAACCTCAGGGTCTTGTTTGTGAGTGGCGGAAGCCAACGCACCCACCCGAGCCCTCTCCTCTCCTACATCCCCAGACAGTCAAAGCTAACTCTAAGCTCATGTCACCCCACTCAGATGGGTTGCTTCTCCCATCTCCTGCTACATGGTGTCCTCAGAATCCGACAGTTGCCTCAGGAAATCATAGGATCTCCAGCTATGATGGTTGACTTCAGACAGGTATCTCTCTTCCTCTCTCTCTCTCTCTTTTTTTTTTTTTTTTTTTTTTTTTTTTGTTGTTGTTGTTTTTGAGACAGGGTCTCTCTGTGTAGCCTTGACTGTCCCGGACTCACTTTGTAGACCAGGCTGGCTTCGAACTCACAGCGATACGCCTGCCTCTGCCTCCCAAGTGCTAGGATTAAAGGTGTATGCCACCATCTCCCAGCTCAGACAGGGTCTCTCTCTCTCTCTCTTTTTTTTTTTAATTAAAAAATTTTTAATTAATTTATTCAGATTACATCTCAGTTGTTATCCCATCACTTGTATCCTCCCATTCCTCCCTCCCTCCCTCCCGCTTTCACCCTATTCCCCTCCCCTAGGTCTATGACCGAGGGGGACCTCCTCCCTCACTATATGGTCCTAGGCTATCAAGTCAGACAGGGTCTCTTACACAGCCCTGGGTGTCCTGGAATTCTCTGCATAGACCAGGCTGGCCTCGAACTCACAGACATCTGCCTGCCGCTGCCTCCCAGTGCTGGGATTTAAGTGTGCACCACCATGCCCATTATGGTGTTAATCTTTATTGTGCACTTGAGTGGATTTAGAATCACCTATCTGGGCATGACTGTGATGATGTTTCTAGAAAAAAGTTAACCGAGGGATGAACAAACTCCTTACTTGAGGGCAGCACCAACCCGTGGGCTGGGATCTTGGCTTGAATGAAAAAAGAGAAAGCAGGCAGAGCTTCAGCTGTCAGTCCCCGCCTGCTTCCTGTTGCCAGCTGCCTCTCGCTCTCCCTCCCACCACGATGGACTAAATAGTCCTCAAACCGTGAGCTAAAATGAACGCTCCCCTCCCTGCTTGCTTTTGTCTTCTGGCACAGCAACAAGTAACTACTACTACTGCCGGAGACCTTCCAATATCAGAAGCTCTTTACAACAAGCCATGTGACCGTGAAGGCAACGATTGCTTTTGCTCCCGATGCCTCAAACCCTACTTGCTCACTATGACCAAAAGCAACTTGGTGGTGGTTTGGATGAGAATGGCCCCCAAAGGCACCTATGTTTGAGTACTTGGTCCCCAGTTGACGGAACTGTGTGGGAAGGATTAGGAGGTGTGGCCCTGTCAGAGAAGGCGTGTCACTGGGGTCCCACTTTGAGGTTTCAAGAGACCATTCCACCGCCGGTTAGCGCTCTCCCCCCCTCCCCTCTCTCTCCTCTCTCTCTCTCTCTCTCTCACCCCATGCCTGTGAATCACGATGTAATTTCCCAGCTTCGGCTCCAGCACCATGCCAGCCTACCTCCTGCCATGTTTCCCGCCATGATGGTCCTCCTGCACACTAACCATCTGGTACCATGTGCCACAATAGGCATTCTCATGTCAGCTTCAAGAGGCAAAATTCTAAGCATGGTGCCTGAACGTATAGGGCATGTGAAAAGTATCGAAAGGCAGCACAACCTTGTGAGCAGCTTTTCCCTCTCTCCTGGCCCCTCTGTGCTGAGTCCAGTCCAAGCCAGTTGTGTGACAGCATTCTTGGGAGGGGTAACTAAGGGTACAGGGCTATAACTGGGACTATAGTGATAGGACTAGAACATCCTTAAGAGAACGGGCTGGGATGATCTCAGCACACACAGGCAAGGAAAGAGTTGTGCAAGAACACAGGGCAAGGTCTGGAGAGATGGCTCAGAGGTTAAGAGCACTGGCTGTTCTTCCGAAGGTCCTGAGTTCAATTCCCACCAACCACATGGTAGCTCATAAGCATCTATAATGAGGCCTGGTGCCCTCTTCTGGCCTGCTGGCATACATGCAGTCAGAATGCTGTATAAATAATAAATAAACAGGGGCTGGAGAGATGGCTCAGAGGTTAAGGACACTGACTGCTCTTCCAGAGGTCCTGAGTTCAATTCCCAGCAACCACATGGTAGCTCATAACCATCTATAATGAGGCCTGGTGCCCTCTTCTGGCCTGCTGGCATACATGCAGTCAGAATGCTGTATAAATAATAAATAAATAGGGGCTGGAGAGATGGCTCAGAGGTTAAGGACACTGACTGCTCTTCCAGAGGTCCTGAGTTCAATTCCCAGCAACCACATGGTGGCTCACAACCATCTATAATGAGATCTGGTTCCCTCTTCTGGCCTGCAGGTGTACATGCAGGCAGAACACTGTATACATAATAATAAATAATAAATCTTTAAAATAATTAATTAATTAATTAAAAAAAAAAAGAACACAGGGCAAAGGTGGCCTTCCACATACTCAGAAAAGAGGCTCCACCACAGCCCACCTTTAGCACTGACCCCCATGTCACACCTCTAGATTTCGAAACTGTGAGAAAAATGGTTGCTACGTCCCAGTCTGTGGGACTTAATACGTGTATATAGAAAGAAGATTTATTAGAGTGGCTCATAGGCTGTGGTCCAGCTAGTCCAACATCTACCAATGGAAGGTCCAGGAATGTAGTAGCTGCTCAGTCCATGAGGCTGGATGTCCCAGCTGGTCTTCAGTAGACACAGAACCTGAAGACCAGGCTCTAAAGCCAGTGGAGGAGTGGACTTGCCAGAGAAAGCAAGAACAAGCAGGCAAAGGGCGAATGCTTCCTCTTCCTCGTCCTGTGTGTAGGCTGCAGCAGAAGGTGTGGCCCAGAATTAAAAAAAAAAACAAAACAAACTAATAACCTTTGCCCTTCTAATAGTCATGTCAGTGACTCTTTAAGCTCGCCCTCCTTTTTTTCCAGAAGTCTAAGGTTGCCAAGTGGTTTTCTCTGTGGCTATTGGCCATTCCTCTATCATCCAGTGTAAAGAATTTCTGTCAAAGTCTTTGCCCATTTTTAAAGCTTGTATTTCTGCCTTCTCATTGTTAAAGTGTGAGAATTCTTTCCTTATTCTCACCGCAAGACTTTCATCAAACATATATTGCAATTACCTTTCATACTTGGTGACTTTGCCTCTGTATTTTCTTGGCAATGCCTTTTGAGAAGAACTGGTTTTGTATTTTGTTGAAACAATCTGCATTAAAAGTGGATCTTCGTGTGGTGGAGCACACCTTTAATGCCAGAACTGGGACTCAGAGGCAGGCGGATCTTCGTGAGTTCGAGCCCAGCATGATATACAAAGTGAGTCCAGAACAGCGAGAGCTTCATAGAGAAACCCTGTCTTGAAAAACAAAACAAGCCGGGCGTGGTGGCGCACACCTTTAATCCCAGCACTCGGGAGGCAGAGGCAGGCGGATCGCTGTGAGTTCGAGGCCAGCCTGGTCTACAAAGTGAGTCCAGGATGGCCAAGGCTACACAGAGAAACCCTGTCTCGAAAAAACAAAATCAAAAAAAAAAAAAAAAAAAAAAAACAAAAGCAAAAAAAAAAAAAAAGAAAGAAAGAAAGAAAGAAAGAAAAACAAAAACAAAAAGTGGATCTTTAGCTTAGTGGTGGTTCCCAGCACTCAAGAGACAGAGGCAGGTGTATTTCTGAGTTCGAGGCCAGCCTGTTCTACAGAGTGAGTCCAGGACAGCCAAAGCTACATGGAGAAACCCTGTCTCAAAACAACATCAACAATAACAACAACAAAAATCCCTCTCACAGGTCTACCCAGCTGCTGGGGTTCTAGTTAATTCCAGATGTAGTCGCATTGACAACCAAGAGCCTTCACAGCTGCTTGAGCAGAATAACTCAGCCCTTCCGGACAGAGGACAGGACACTAGAGCGTGGACACACTTTTGGAATCTGATAAGCAGACAGTAGCTGAAACCAAAGAAATCCCAAATCCTGAAAGATGTTAGTTTGCTCTGCAAAACTTCAAGTGACTTCAGAAACTGGTGTCATTAGATAGCTCTGAAGGTAGGGGTGCAGATGACATTCAAAGCAGGAAGGCTACTAAGAAGTTTACCAGCTTAGCACATCGATTGCCCAAATTCCCACAAGAGTCACTCACAAACACCCAGCAGGCAGTTGCCTGTGTTGGATAGATTAAATTGGATAGATTAAAATCAAGTCCTGGCCGGGTGTGGTGGCGCACGCCTTTAATCCCAGCATTTGGGAGGCAGAGGCAGGTGGATCGCTGTGAGTCTGAGGCCAGCCTGGTCTACAAAGTGAGTCTAGGACAGCCAAGGCTATACAGAGAAACCCTGTGTTGAAAAACCAAACCAAAACAAAACAAAAATGGATCCCCAGTTGTTGGGTGTGTGTGATGGCTCAGGCCTGTAATCCCAAGACTCAGAGGGCAGCGGCAGGGAGTACCTGTAAATTCAAGGCCAGTCTAATTCTCATAGCAAGTTCCAGGATGACTACATAGTAAGACCCTGTCTCAAAATTAATTAAGTAAGTATAATTAATAGGTGAGGGTGTGGTGGGTCAGACCTAGAGGTGGGTGGATCTTTTTGAGCCTGGCCTATGAAGAGAGCTCGGTGAGGTGTGCTCACTCACTCTTCTGCTCACCATTGCTGTCCATCTTGACCATCATTAATAACAGCCACAGGCACATACAAGAGAACATTCTTTCTGTTTGGGTTTTTTTTTAAGTTATTTATTTTTATTACTTATACAGTATTCTGCCCACATGTGTGATTGTATGCTAGAAGAGGGCACCAGATTCCATTGTAGATGATTGTGAGTCACCATGTGGTCGATGGGAATTGAACTCAGGACCTTTAGAAGAGCAAACAGTGCTCTTAACTCTGAGCCATCTCTCCCGACCCCTCATCTTGCTTTTTTTATACCACCTATGACCACTTACTCAGGGGTAGCGCTGTATACAGTAGCCCATGACTCCCACATCAATCATTAATCAAGACAATGCACCACAGACATAGCTACAGGCCGATCTGAGGAGGAGTTTCTCAATTGAGGTTTCCTCTTCCCAGATGACTCCTGATTGTTTCAAGCTGATTAAAAAAAAAAAAAAAAAAAAGCAAACAAACAAAAACCCAAAGAAACAAACAAAACCCAACCAGCACAGACACTGTGCAGTGAAGCTTGTTGCAGAGCCCCAGTGCCATAAAGCCTTCCTCTTATCAGCCATGCCTTTAATCTCAGCACTCAGGCAGAAACAAGCAAAATTTCTGAGTTCAAGGACAGTCTGGTCTACAGAGTGAAACACTATTGAAAGAAAGAGAAGAAAAGTAAGGCAAGTAGATCTCTGCGTTCAAGGCCAGCATGGTCTACAAAGTGAGTTCTAGGACAGCCAGGGCTACACAGAAAAACCCTATCTTGAAAAAACAAAAACAAAAAACAAAACAAGAGCTGGGCGGTGGTGGCGCTTGCCTTTAATCCAAGCACTTGGAAGGCAGAGTCAGGCGGATCTCTGTGGGTTCAAGGCCAGCCTGGTCTACAAAGCAAGTCCAGGACAGTCACAGCTACACAGAGAAACCCTGTCTCAAAAAAAAAAAAAAAACAAAAACAAAAACAAAAAACAAAAAACAAAACCAAAAGGAAAAACAAAACAAAAACAAAAGGGACTGGAGAGAGCCACAGGGTGGGCTCACAACCATCTACAATGTGACCTGATGCCTTCTTCTGGCCTGCAGGTGTACAGGCAGACAGAGCACTGTATATATATATATATATATATATATATATATATATATATAATAATAATTTTTTCTTTTTTAAAGTAAGATGAAGAAAACATTTGGAGCAAGCCGGGAAGCAGCACCCCTCCATGGCCTGTGCTCTGGCTCCTGCCTCCTGGTTCCCACCTTGAGTTCCTACCCTGACTTCCCTCCATGAGGAACACAAGCTGCACAGTGAAATGAGCCCTTTCGTACCTGTCTTAGGTAGGTTTTGGGGGTTTTTGTTTGTTTGTTTTTGTTTTCTCTGTGTAGCCCTAGTGGTCCTGGAACTCTCTCTAGTCTCTGAGCTCAGAAATCCCTCTGCCTCTGCCTCCCTAGTGCTGAGGTTAAAGGCTTGAACCACCGTGCCCTGCTCTTGTCTTTCTTATTTTTCTATTGTTGTGAAAAGACACCACAACAAGGCAACTTATAAAAGAAAACATGTTATGTTACGGGGCTCAAGGTTCAGAGGGTTAGAGTCCATGAGCATCACAGCCAGGAGCATGGCAGCAGTAGGGCAGCAGGCAGCAGTAGGGCAGTGGGCAGCAGGTGGGCAGCAGGCAGCAGTAGGGCAGTAGGCAGCAGGCAACAGGTGGGCAGCAGGCGGGCAGGCATGGTACTGGAGCAGCAGCTGAGAGCTCATGTCCTGACCCAGTAGCTCAGCAGATTACTTATTTTAGATTCCTGTCTGGAATTTGGAGCAAGCCAGGACGTTTCCGTTTTCACTCGAAACAGTGAATATGGTTTGTCATAGTGGTAAACAGAAAAAGAAAAGCCTGAACATTTTTTGTTTTCTTTTTCTTTCTTTCTTTTTACAATTTATTTATTTATTATGTATACAGTATTCTGCCTGCATGTACACCTGCACACCAAAAGAGGGCACCAGATCTCACTATAGATGGTTGTAAGCCACCAAGTGGTTGCTGGGAATTGAACTCAGGACCTTTGGAAGAATAGACAGGGCTCTTAACCTCTGAGCCATCTCTCCAGCCCCTCTTTTTCTTTGTTATTTTTGTTTGTTTGTTTTTGTTTTGTTGGGGGGGTTGGTTTTTTTATTATTTTGGTTTGGGCTTTTTTGGTTTTTCAAGACAGGGTTTCTCTGTGTAGCCTTGGCTGTCCTGGACTCCCACTCCCTTTGTAGACCAGGCTGGCCATGAACTCACAGCGATCCACCTGCCTCTGCCTCCTGAGTGCTGGGATTAAAGGCATATGCCAACACTCCCCTGCCCTTTTTTTTCCCCAAAGATTTGTTTATTTTACACACGAATGTTCTGCCTGCATGTATACCTACATACCAGTAGAGGGCATCAGATCCTAGTGTATGTAGACAGTTGTAAGCCACCATGTGGCTGCTGGGAATTGAACTCAGGATCTCTGGAAGAACAGATGGTGCTCTTTACTGCTGAGCCATCTCTCCAGCCCAGGGAAACTATTTTTAATGATTTCTTTATTTTTCAGATAATATAATTACATCATTTCTGCCATCCCTTTCCTCTCTCCAAACAGTTCCATATACTCACTCTCTTTCAAACTCAAATTCACTAGTTGTCATCACATGTTTCTATGTATGTGTATACACATATATACTCCTAACTCTAACCTGCTCAGTCTATGTATTACTGTGTGTATGTTTTCAGGCTCACCACTTGAGCATGCATAGCTGGTTTGTGTGCTCTTCCCTGGGAAGACAATTCCTCCCACTCCCAGCATGCCTCAGTCATCTGTAGTCCTTTGTGTAGTGTTCTACAAAAGTAACTTTGTTCTCCTGGCTCAATTGTTGTCTGGGAAGCTTATTGCCTCCTTCTGCTAGCCTAGGCCTTGTCCTGGAAGCTTCTGGCCTTTGCACAATCTAATCTAGGCCTAGAATGTTTTCAGCCTCTGAGACTTACTGCTGAATAAGCTCACTCTTACTTGGTCTTTTTGAGCTCTGAGCTGGCCAGTTCAACTCAGCTGTTCTGGCTCAAACTCCTCTCCCAGCTGGCTTATTTAACCTGGCTTCTCTCTCAGCCTGGAATTGTTCTGCTTGGTCTCAAACTAACTCAGCAGTCTGCTCTAAATTTCTGGCTCATTCCATCTTTACCTGAGTTCTCTCTCTGCAACCCATCTCTCTGTTACTGTCCTGGTAAAACTGCCTCTCCTCTCTGCAAAACTGCCTCTTTAAGTACCTTCCCTTCCCTCTCTCTTCTCATGAGATTTGAGTGTATCCTATTCTGTGTAATCTTTGGTTTAGTCACTTTTTCTGCCACTCAACTAGACATCACTTTCAAACATGGGTGCTTCCTTCTACAAACTAGCTTTACCTTTGTTTAGGATTAAAGGCATGTACCACTCTCTGGATCTAAGCTTTTCTTTCTTCCTTCCTTCCTTTCTTTCTTCCTTCCTTTCTTGTTTGTTTTTCCAGACAGAGTCTCTCTGTATTAGCCTTGGCTATCCTGGAGTCGCTTTGTAGACCAGGCTGGCCTCAAACTCACGGAGATCGCCTGCCTCTGCCTCCCTAGTGCTGGGATCAAAGGTGTGCGCCACCATACCCGACTCTACGCTTTTCTTTACTAGATATTTGCTCTATACCAGGCTGGCCTTGAACTCAGATCTGTTTGCCTCTGTCTCCTGAATTAAAGGCATATTTGTATTCCAGCTGGATGACACAAACCTAGAAGATCTTTGGATGTGATCTCTTGCCAGAACAGCCATGTTCTGAACTAACATTCCTCTAAAGTGTTGAGGTCTCATGATCTTAGGGAAACACTTCTTGAAAACTGACAACAGGGGGCTGGAGAGATGGCTCGGAGGTTGAGAGCACTGTCTGCTCTTCCAGAGGTCCTGAGATCAATGCCCAGCAGCCACATGGTGCCTCACATCATCTGTAATGAGATCTGGTGCCTTCTTGTGGCAGCATACTGTATAAATAATAAGTAAATCTTTAAAAGAAGAAGAAGAAGAAGAAGAAGAAGAAGAAGAAGAAGAAGAAGAAGAAGAAGAAGAAGAAGAAGAAGAAGAAGAAAACTAAAAACAGGGGCCAGCAAGATGGCTCAGTGCCTCTAAGCCTGACAATCATAGTTCAGTTCTTGAATCTTACAAGATGGTAGGATGAAACTGGCTCCCTCAAGCTGTCCTCAAACTATGATATCTGCAAACCCCCATTTCAAAATAAATGTTTTTTTTTTTTAATTAAAAATCTGGGGCTGGAGTGTTGGCTCAGAGGTTAAGAGCACTGTCTGTTCTTCCAAAGGTCCTGAGTTCAATTCCCAGCAACCACATGGTGGCTCACAACCATCTACAATGAGTTCTGGTGTGTAGGCACACATTTGGGCAGAATAATGTATAAATAATAAATAAATAAATCTTTTTTTAAATTAAAGATCTGAAAGCAGCCAGGCGTGGTTGTGCACGTCTTTAATCCCAGCACTCGGGGAGGCAGAGGCAGGTAGATCACTGTGAACTCGAAGCCAGCCTGGTCTACAAAGTGAGTCCAGGACAGCCAAGGCTAACACAGAGAAACCCTGTCTCTCTTTCTTTCTTTCTTTCTTTCTTTCTTTCTTTCTTTCTTTTTCAAGACAGGGTTTCCTGTGTAGCCTTGACTCTCCTGGGCTCACTTTATAGACCAGGCTGGCCTCGAACTCACAGTGATCCTCCTGCCTCTGCCTCCCAAGGGCTGGGATTAAAGGCGTACGCCACCACGCCCGGCTTGAGAAACCCTGTCTCAAAAAACAAAACAAAACAAAAATCTGAAAACAAAATAACAGAAAGAAAAGGAGAGAGAGAGAGGTGGGAGAAAGAGAGACAGAAAAAAAAAGTCAGACATAAGTAGAAGATTTAAAAGAAGGTCACCATGATAATAAAATAAGAACTCTCTGAAGCCACAAACAGCAGAGATGAAACAATAGTAACGGGAAACCAGTGGGAGGGAGCTGAGGGGAAGACAGTCCACACTGCCCACCCCTCATCCTCAGAGAGCGGAGGGCCTTGTTAGGTCACAGCATAAGGGCCTTTCACATTCCCGAGACCCACGACCATAACAGCTTCTGGGGACTGAGTACACTGTCACACACAGATTGTGACTTTACAGAGTCTTCAACAGGTCTCTGCAAGCAGATGTTATCCTGCACAGAATCAACAAGGAACCTGGGGGCACAAAGACGACAACGTACCATAGCTTCAGAGCTGTGGCAAATGGCACCAGAGCAGAGCCAGTCTCCAGACTCCGGCCCCTGCCTGCTACCTCCTGAATTCTGTATAACTTGACATGGGTTGGGAAGGAGGCTGGGAGGCTAGACTATGCTGTTACCACGTCTGACTGGAGGACTGAGACGCTGACAAAATATAGTGGGCTGTAGAAGGAACAGACGAGGCTCTGGGGCTGGCACGAAAGACAAGGAAATGGGTTTAATTCAGTCAAGGTATGTGAAATGCCCCTTAATGTGAAAGGAGCATTTAATTCCCTGAAATAAAATCTGGCTTTGCATTTTTACTCTGATTGTTTACTCTCCCTCCTCCTCCTCCTCCTGCATTTGTTTCTTTGCTTGTTTGTTTGTTTTTCGAGACAGGGTTTCTCTGTGTAGCCTCGGCTATCCTGGACTCACTTTTTAGACCTGGATTATTTATTTATTGTGTGTGCACACGCGTGTGTGCTCTCCAGCACACACATTCACACAGTGCATTTGCATGTGGAGCCCAGAGGACTTTCTGAGTTGTCTTTTGAGACAAGGCCTCTTCTTCACTGGCCTGAATCTTGCCAAATGGCTGAGGCTGGCTGGCCAGCAGGCCCTAGGAACCCACTTGCCTCTGCCTCCCCTGACCGTACACCATTTCCCCGCCAGCTCTTTTACACAGGTTCTGGGCATTGAACTCAGGATCTTACTGCCTGAGCCTTCTCCCCATTCCACAATAGTCTCTTTAAAGAGGTAAAGCCGGGCGTGGTGGCGCACGCCTTTAATCCCAGCACTCGGGAGGCAGAGGCAGGTGGATCGCTATGAGTTTGAGGCCAGCCTGGGCTACAAAGTGAGTCCAGGACAACCAAGGCTGCACAGAGCAACCCTGTCTCGAAAAGCAAAACAAAACAAAAACCAAACATGTATCTCTTAAAATAAAATAAATTATTTAGTTTGGGGTTTTGAATGTCATTGTTTTTATTTATAGTTATATTTAATTTTCTTTCGTTCTTTCTTTCTTTCTTTCTTTCTTTCTTTCTTTCTTTCTTTCTTTCTTGTTTGGTTTTTGGAGACAGGGTTTCTCTGTGTATCCTTGGCTGTCCTAGACTCACTTTGTAGACAAGGCTGGCCTCGAACTCACACTGCCTCCCAAGTGCTGGGATTAAGGGCATGCACCAGGGGTGTGGTGGTGGGGGATACTGAGAATGACTCATGAGATCTGCTCTACAGGGATCAAGTCCCTGGAATGGCACCAACCCACCCCCACAGTGGACAGTCCCATGCACAGCCCAATTTACCTGAAATCCATGTTCCCTTTCTGTCCTTATGTATACAGTGCTCTGCCTGCATGTACACCTGCAGGCCAGAAGAGGGCACCAGATCTCGTTTATAAATGGTTGTGAGCCACCATGCAGTTCCTGGGAATTGAACTCAGGACCTTCACAAGAACAGCCAGTGCTCTTAACCTCTGAGCCATCTCTCCAGCTCCAACTCATTGATTTTTTTTCCAAAAGTGTAAATCTATTTTTCTCTCAATCTTATATGCTTCTCTTAAAAAAATTATTTTATGTGTAAGAGTGTTTCGCCTGAATGTGTGCACCTGGTGAGTGACTGCAGAGTTTGTTAGAGCTCATGGAACTGCAGTTACAGATAGTTGTGAGCCTCCATGGGGTTGCTGGGAACTGAACCTGGACCCTATACGAGAGTAGAAAGTGCTCTTAACAGGCAAACATCCCTCTAACTCTGATATGATACAATTTTAAACAGAAGAAAAATGGGGGAAATCTGATTATGAAAGCCCCCCCAAAACAAATTACTTTTTCTTTTCTTTTTTGTTTTTTGTTTTTTGTTTTTCGAGACAGGGTTTCTCTGTGTAGCCTTGCCTGTCCTGGACTCGCTTTGTAGACCAGGCTGGCCTCGAACTCACAATGATCCGCCTGCCTCTGCCTCCCGAGTGCTGGGATTAAACAAATTATTTTTTCTAAGTGGCCAATGGACCGATGTGTTCAGTGACCAGTGGCATATAATTCTTATCACACTGATGGTTTGTGGAATTAAAAAGAACACCCATAGCCAGGCATGTCGGCACATGCCTTTAATCCCAGCACTCGGGAGGCTGGGATCTCTGAGTTCAAGTCCAGCTTGGTCTACAGGGTGAGCTCTATGACAGCCAAGGCTACACAGAGAAACTCTGTCTTAAAACAAAACAAAATATATAATTGAAGTACCAATTGGGTCTCTATTGAATCCTCTTTTTTTTTTTTTTTTTTTTTTTTTTAAAGATTTATTTATTTATTTATTATGTACACAATGCTCTGCCTGCATGTACATCTGCAGGCCAGAAGAGGGCATCAGATCACATCATAGATGGTTGTGAGGCACCATGTGGTTGCTGGGAATTGAACTCAGGACCTCTGGAAGAGCAGTCAGTGCTCTTAACCACTGAGCCATCTCTCCAGCCCCTTGAATCCTCTTTAAAGAAAAAAAAAAAAAGGGTTGGAGAGATGGCTGGCTGTTCTTCTAGATGACGCAGGTTCAAGTCCCAGCACCCACATGACAGCTCACAACATTCTGTAACTCCAGATCCAGGGGACCTGCCGCTCTCACACACATGGAGGCAAAACACTAATGCACATAAAATAAAAATAAATTATTTAAGGAACTGGGCGTGGTGGTGTAAGACTACAAAGGAGGAATCTCACTTTTCAGGAGACCCCCAAATGAGAGACAGACATCAGCTCGACGCAAAAAGCAAGAGGTTTATTGATCCAGTGTGCTGGGGTTGATCTACACTGTGGGGAGAGGTGACCCCGAGCAACAGTTTTACAGAGCTTATATACCTTTACAAGCAGGCTGACTTAAGCAACAGCAATCAAAAGGTTTGTCATTGGTGGAGCTAACTGACCTTTAAACCCATTGGCTATCTTAAATCAAGTGAGACCTCAGTATTGTTTGAACTCAGGACTTTCCGCCTGGGTAAGAGGCCGGAAGCCATTGTGGTAGGGTGGCTGTTTTTACCATCTTAGTTTCTGGTAGGGAGGGGCAGGTGAGGCAGCCTGTAGTAGTGGAATTTTACAGACTTTGGCATACCTATTTTTAATGGAGGGTCTTAGACCTTGTCTGGTTTCTTCAGTGGCACATGCCTTTAATCCCAGCACTTGGGAAACAGAAGCAGGTGGATTGCAGTGAGTTCAAGGCCAATCTCGTCTACAAAGCAAGTCCAAGACAGCCATGATAACACACACACAAAAAAAACTCTGTCTTGAAAAACTAAAAAATAAAATAAAGTAAAAAATAAAACCAGAACAACACCAAAACCAAATAGGATATTATGTAGCTTAAGCTAGCTTAGATTTGAAGAAATCTGCCTGCCCCTCTCCTGAGTGCTGGGATTACAGGTGTGGATGAGTACATTTGTCTACTGACCTACTTAGAAAAAGGCCACCATGCCCTGTCCTTTCCTTTTTGCTGTTTTCTGAGCCCAGATCCTTGTGTGTACTAGGTAAGTGTCCTATGAGCCCCAGTGTGTCCTCGGGGTCATTGCGAAGCTACAGTCCAGCTACAGTGTGTCACAGCAGAACTCTCAAGGCCAAAATTAAGATTTAAAATGTATATGAGAGAGGCAGAAGCAGACAGATCTTTATGAGTTCCAGAACAGCCAAGCATAAACCTGGCTCAAAAAACATAGAGAAACCCTGTTTCAACAAAACAAAACAAAACTTGAATGAGATTTTGTACATGGTGCTAACGCTGCAAGACCGTGGATAAAGTTGCCTTTGGCCCGTGCTGGCTCAGCTCAGTGTCCTGGGGGGACAGGACCTTTCTCCTCCTGAATGTCACCCAAGCTTGTCTCTTCCATTCTAAGACTTCAGCTTTTGGCTCAGAGAGAATTAAAGAAATCCAGACTCTTTGAGGTAGTCTGAGTTGGTCTGGCATTGATTTCTGGGTATATATCAAACACTCTCTCATTCATTTTCTCATGGAAAAGATACAATTAAAGTCATAATGAATTTCACCCAAAACTGGTTTGTTTGTTTGTTTGTTTTTTTAATGTGTACGAAATCCCTGGCAGACACTGCCAACTAGAAATACGAGGTGGAGGAGTTGTAATTATCCTTCTGTCCTCAATGAAGAAAATAGCACATTATCTTAATATTCTCATGTCTTATCTTAACTTTTCTTGATGTGAATAGAACTCAGTCTGTCCTGGGCTGTGTCCATCCCAAGGGTAAAGATTTTTGGCTTTACACAGTCCAGAGTGTAACAGACCCCAGACCTTAGCACGGCTGACTCCATGATGGAAGTACCATTCAGGCCATAAGACTCAGCATAAAAAACAGCACCACCTGATAACAGGAAAGCAACGGCCTCAACCACCAAAGTCCATAGTTCTGGTTCTGGGAAAGTCTCCAAATGTGCTGACCTTGTTTTTTGGCTTCTGTAGTTCTGCTTCTGGCTAACTGTTCTTGTCAACCCAGGACATTTTTTTTTTAATGATTTATTTATTTATTATGTACACAATGTTCTGCCTGCATGTACATCTGCAGGCCAGCAGAGGGCATCAGATCACATTATAGATCGTTGTGAGCCACCATTTGCTTACTGGGAATTGAACTCATGACCTCTGGAAGAATAATCAGTGCTCTTAACCTCTGAGCCATCTCTCCAGCCCCAGAACACCTTTTTGTGCTTAAAAGCTCATCCTGAGAGAAGCTCAGGGCTACACTGGGCTTCCCAGCACCCAATGTAGTCATTGGCTGGCCAATAAAGACTCTCTAGTGGCTTAGACCCACATCTGAGCAGTCTTGTCTCGTGTATGACGCACACACAGGCTATTTAGGAGGAATCCTCTGAGCTTTGGTTCTAACTGGTTCCTGCAGGTTCTCTTGTCTGTTGCCTCATGGTCCCTCAAAGGGAGGTGACTGACCTGCTTTTCAAACACCAGTACCTCTTTCTGAGCCCTAGAAACTCCATGGCAAAAGAGACACCTTCCACTCTGCACCACAAAGCTACCCGACATATAGGCCAGGCCGCGTCTCTGGGCCACGCAGAGGGGTCAGGTCCAGGTCCCTGCTCCTCCAGGGAGTCTTCCCTTGCCTAATAAATCACTCTAAGAGGGTTCCAGAGTAGATGCCTCATGCTACCTGGCTCTTCCTTCCTTTTCTTTTTCTCTTAGACCCCCCTCACATCCTCACATCATCCATTTAGTGAGCTGACACCGTCAAAAATCAAAAATCATCCTGATGTGCTGCTGTGTCTTTGCTCTGCTCTGCTGAACAGCAGCTGGAGGAAAGAGCAGCAGAAAGGCTTTCCCAGAGTACAGCAGGGGATGGTGGGAACAAAAGGTAAATGGATGCTGCAGAAAACTAGTGGGGTGGTGGTGGCACACGCCTTTAATCTCAGCTCTTGGGAGGCACAGGCAGGTGGATCTCTGAGTTCGAGGCCAGCCTGATCCACAGAGTGAGTTCCAGGACAGCCAGGGCGACACAGGGAAACCCTGTACATTCAGAAAATGAGCCCACCATGTGAGTCTTACTATCATTTTGGCGAAATTGTTTGAAAGTAGATAGGACAAAGCCTTCCCCTGCTACCCTAGCATTCCTGAGATGTGCCTCCTAGGGACACATCTTTAGGGAAATTTGAGGCTGAACCTTGAGGTCAAAAGCATCTTGGGCAGGGTTGAGACGATGTCTGTCTTTATGCTGTGCCCTTTGTGGTCAGTTTTATATTGTTTTTAAAAATTATCTGTATTATCTGTAGGCCCGGCTAGCAATCAATCAAGACACAGACACTTGTTATATTTTAAAATAGCCTTAGTTAACCTGGGACAGGGCAGATATCAATCCTTTAAACTACCTCCCATAGTGGGGCAGGCATGGGATCCCTGTCTCAATCCCATGCCATCTACTTCCAATAACTTCTATCAAGCTGCCTCCCATCCATAATCCCAAATACTTGTTAATGTTCTTCATCTGGGCTGGATTTTTTCAATCTACGCCACCCATGCACTTCTCCTCCAGCTAACCCATGGCGGCCTTCCTCTCTTCTCCTCAGGTCTCTCTCCTTTTTTTTTCCTTGTGGTAGTCTTTCTTTTTTTCAGAATCCCTCTTTTCTAAGCCCCACCTATCTCCTTTGCCCTGCCCAGGTGGGATGGCGTTTTATTAAGCAAAAGGTGGGTCACAGAAACAGCAAGCAGTAATTAACATCAAAATACATCAGACCATTCCCCAACATCTCTCTTTTTTTGTTTTAAAAAAGGCCATTTTTTTTAAATATACAGTAAGTACAATTGTGAAAAAGTATAAAAACCAATAGGTAAGACTTACACACATAATTTTTAATCAAAATGTATTTGGTAACTTTGTAGAAAATATCTATTTTATTTTGGTAAATTTAAAGTTTTGAACCTAAATCAACATTTATTAAAGTTTAAATTTATCAACCTAAAAGTATTTATCTAGACTTAAAAGTATCTTTTTAACTTTTAAACAACTAAGCTTAAATTTTAAATTAAATATCGGGTCTTTAACTTCATCAGAGACTTGAGAAGGAATACATTTAATTACCTGAATAAATACCAAGTGTAGGTTAGTAGTTTTTAAGATTAAAAAAAAATGACAAAGACAGTTTACTGTCTGAACAGACACCCAGAACTCTATAACATTGGAGCCTCATCTTTAGCCTTTTGGTCCAGTATATATGAAGGTCATATTTGTGAAGCAGAAACTATTGAGGACTTGCTTACCTTTTCTTGGTAGAGTCTGGCCATCGACTCTGCCTGCATCTAAGCTTGTCCATTTTCAGGCAGACTCTGTCTGTGGGAGAAATGAGGACATTTTTGTCTAGTGGCTGTTTTGTCACCCTCGAAGTCATCTCTACAAGGAGGTTTTTAAATGTTTATCATCTTTTGGAGCTGGGTGTGGTGGGGCACGCCTTTAATCCCAGCATTCGGGAGGCAGAGGCAGGAGGATCGCTGTGAGTTCAAGGCCAGCCTGGTCTACAAAGTGAGTCCAGGACAGCCAAGGCTACACAGAGAAACCCTGTCTCGAAAAACCAAAAAAAAAAATGTTTATCATCTTTTTTGTGTTAGGCTGGGTACTGTCAGGAGTTAACCTGTTTTTTTGTCAAAGAATCTTTAAAATAATAAAAACATTTTTAAATGTCATATTTTTGTAGGTCTCTGAGGTTTCTGAAGACCTTATTTAATTATTTTTATCATATTTATCTATAGAATTATATTTCTTAAACCTTGTATATATATATATTTTTATAGTTGACCTGACTATGAATAGATCAACAATTGACTTGTGTTACTTAATTATCTTTAAAAGCCTACAGTAGCACTATCAGAGTATTGGAAGTAAACCATGTATTAATCGAGTTGTGTGTATATAATACCTTATATTATAGTAGAAATACAATGTGTGAAGAACAAGACCAAATCTGAATTTTATTTTAATGTATTAAAATTAAACCTACTTTGTATCGATATACAAAATTTTATATCAATGAATCAAAATTAACCCTATTTGTGAGTAGATTTTATAATCTACTTTTTGTCCTGTCATCCCTACATCAGGCCATCCCCCAACAGTTTTAGAGACCTAGAAGTGAATTGCCGTGTGCACAACTAGCACATCACTGAATGGCACCGCCGGTCTCGAGGCCTCCCACACACACACACACCACCCAACCCGCCAGTTCTACACAGCGGAGCCCCCCCCCCCCCCCCCCCCCGTTCCAGACTCATTGTAATTGTAAATGGCATGCTTGTCTGGGCTTTACCCCGGTGCCTCTCTATGCCTTAAATAATGTTTCATGGCCTTTTTTTTTTTTTTCAAGACAGGGTTTCTCTGTGTAGCCTTGGTTGTCCTGGGCTCACTTTGTAGACCAGGCTGGCCTCGAACTCACAGAGATCCACCTGCCTCTGCCTCTCGAGTGCGCCACCACGCCCGGCTTTCATGGCCTTTTAATGTCATAATGCACACAAATAATAATGTTATGTACAGACCACCTTACCACTACACAGGATGCCTCCCCCTTCCCCACCCCACCCCATGCTGGGCTGACACCATCATCCTCTCACACCAGTGAGGAAGTCTGCTTTGCACAGCCCTACACAATGGCTTTTGGATTTCAAGGCAAGGACAAATGGGAAGGAAGGGGAAGGAAGGAGTGAGCAGGAGAAGGGAGGGGAGGAAAGGAAAGAGGGAGAGGGCAGGTTTTTGTAGTTTTAAATGAAAATTCCTTTTACCAATAAAAACTCAGGAGACAGATGCTGGGGTGAAAAACCTGCTAGCTCAGAGAGGCAGAGAAAGCACCCAGCGGACCTTCCTACTCTGTTCACATCCCAATGGAGAAGGCCCAAAAAGGCTCACTAACTCAGCTGACAGCCCAGGAAGAAAAGACCAAAAACCCCAAGGTGAAAGACTGGTTAGCTCAAAGCCCAAAAAGCCAGGCCAAGGAGCTGAGGAGCTCAAGAGCAAGAAGCCAAAGAGCTAAAAGCTAAAGACCCCTCTACTTCTACACACTGTCTTAAATACCCCTCAACTCAAAGTCCCACCTACTCTCTAATCCCTGTCAGCTGGTTCCTTGCTCTGCCTCTTGACCTAGGGTCAATCTTATTGAATCCTGTGTACAGAAAGCTCTTTGATTAAAGGTGTCCTAGGGCTGGCTGAACCATACCTTAATTACCTGTTTACAATAAACAGGAAGTTTTTAGATTAAAGGTGGCTGGTGGTCTCTGTGGGAGAAGCCTGTGGACTAAGGCAGAGTTCGGAAGCCCAGACCGTGTTGCTTATTCACAGGAAGAAGTCCCTGTGGATCGCTGCTCACTTCTAGCTCCCCTGTGCACCTGTTCTCATTGCCAACATTACCGAGAGCCTCAGTTCCCGCTTGACCGAACAGCACGTCACTGACACAGTCCCTTCCGGGAAGAGCAGCAACCTGTCCTGGGTGGGGCAGGGGAGGGGGGTCATTACTGATTCTGGTTCTCTGGCTCCCTCTGGGAGAGTCAGCGAGGCTTCTTTAGCAAGTGTCTGTCGTGTTGGTGTTCTGTCACTTCCTGCAGAAGATAGCCACTGATGTCTTCTGATGCAAAGTCCCTGTTTGCACGGGTGGAAGGGGAGCCATAGGAAGTGACTTCCAGCGAAGAGTGGGGACAGGGGCGGACTGTGGGCTGAGAGTGAGATAGGAGAGAAAGCAGAAAAAAGAAAGAGAGAGAGAGGGAGAAAAAGAGGAAGGCAGAGAGCTAGAAAGACAGGGAGGGAGAGAAAAAGAGAGAGAGAAACAGAGAGCTCTCCCCTGCCCACTCCTTGTCCTTCATTGCTGTCTTTGTTAGTAAAGTGTGTCTGTTTCTACCACTGTCCAAGTGTTCCGGTGGATTTCTTGTTGCAGGAGACAATCATCTGGAAATGACAGCAGGTGACCTCTAGCTGCACTACCCAGCGGTCAGCTCAGGAGGTGCGGGGCGTGACCACATGACGTCAAGGAAGGGGCGCGGTCTGACCCGGAAGAGGGCGCTGAAGACCGAGAAGCGGGGAGATGGAAGCACCTGCGGTGGTGCTAGTGATGGGCGTGAGCGGCTCTGGGAAGTAGGTCATGGAGGCGGCAGGTGGGCGGGAACCGGGCGGCGGTGGGGCGGCGGGAGCGCTGGGAGCCCTGCCTTTGCAACTCCTGACGAGACCCCCTGCTCTCCTGCCTCACTGGCAGCACTCCAAGGGTCACCACGGATAAAACGCAGAGGGCCTGTAAATGGTGGCCAGCAGCCTCGAAATGATGGCCCAGCCTGGAGGCTGCTTGGGCACAAGAGTGGAAAGTTATAACATAGGAAATGCGGGGGGCGGGGGGGGGGGCGGGTGGAGGGGAGGGCGCGGCACACTTCTCAGCCTTCAGCCTTACAACCCTGGGCCTGGCGGGCATATTTCAGAGCAAGGTGAAAGGGGGCGAAGGGCTAAACCAAGAGGCAAAACTCGCCCTGTGTCTTGACAAAGCTTTGTCTGGTTGGGCAGACAGTCTCCCTCCTTGGTTAGTTTCTGGATTTTTCTGAATAGATTTTTGAAGAGTGAAGATTAACCTGCAAGGTATAGCCTTCCTTGATCATGTCCCTGCTTAAGCTGGGATGCTCATATGGAAAGTTCTAGAACTCTGCCAAACATAGTTTCTTCCCAGTGCAGCCAGTTCAGAAGTAAGCAAGCGGTAAGGCATTTGCTTTGATAGACACCATCCAACTGCAAGATTCTTTGAACTGAAAGTGAAAAGGTACAAAGAGCCCAGAGCTGTAGGTGTAGCTCAGTGGTGGCGTGTTGGACATCGTGCCCTGAGTTCAGTCGCAGCACCACAGAGTGAACAAACAGAAACCACAGAGCTGAGAATCCCGCCGCTGTAGAATTGGGAAGCCCATCCATTCACTGTGGTCACCGTCTCTTCCCCTCCAGAAACCCTTTCTCTCTTGTCCAGAACCGCACCTAGCCCATACTGAGGTCTCAGACTGTCCTTGTCCTGGAGGCAGGAAAGATGAGCCAGAGAACATTAGTGGTGTCTGTTTTCTGACGGAGTGGCCTTACAGGGCTGACTCAGAAACAGTTCTGGGGCTGGGGACTCACGGAAGAGCTGGAGAACTCAGTTGAGGGACAGGGACAGGGACAGCAGGGTGAGAACTCTGCAGGAGAGATGGAGGAGTGTTGATGGCACGGGGTCCATCTCCGCTCCTGCTGGGATAAGCTTAAACCTTTTCAATCTGGTTTTTGATATTCCTCTCCTCCACTGGCTGTCCTATTTTATTTTATGTTTATGGAGACAGCTTCTTTGTGTAGTCTGGGATTTACTCCATAGATCAGCCTGGCCAGGATTAAAGGCATGCATGCTGCTGCTGCTTTTGCAGCCTCCTGGTGACCTCCTGTCTTTTAGACCAACATGCTGGGAGACATCTGGGCCCTGAAGTTTGGCTTGTAACCTTAGATCCACCCACTGCTGATGAGCTTTGTCCCACTGTGCTCCTGTGTGCATGTCCTCTAGTTGAGCCTGCTCCATCCTAGTTTGGATGGAGCACGGGGAGTGGATTTTTCTTTTCCTTCTACCCTGTTCCTGCCAGTTGACACCAAGATCTACTCAGCTCTTCTTTTGACTACAGTTGGTGGCTAACACATTTATTCATAAATTATTTACTAATCTAACTTGATCTTAGGTCTTTTTGTAGACCAGGCTGGCCTCAAACTCACAGTGATCTGTGCCTGCCTCTGCCCCCCCCCCCCCCAGTACTGGGATTAAAGGTGTAGCCTTGGTTGTCCTGGACTTGCTTTTGTAGACCAGGTTGGCTTCGAACTCACAGTGATCTGCCTGCCTCTGCTTCCAAAGTGCTGGGTTTAGAGGCATGTACCCCCGGTTAAACTTTTTATTAAACCTCTTCCGCACTGGATGTATTAACCACACTTCAGGGCAGGCCCCATACCCAGGAATAGTTGGCCAACACAAAACAAACTCGGCAGGTTTTGTTTTGTTTTTTGAGACAGGGTTTCTCTGTGTAGCTCTGACTGTCTTAGACTTTTAGACTCACTCTGTATACCAGGCTGGCCTCAGACTAACAGAAATCTACCTGCCTCTGCTTCCCACGTGCTGGGATTAAAAGCCTGTGCCACCACACCTGGCTCAATGGTATTAAAACAAAAACCCAACAACCCCCTCTTTTGAATCTTTGATAAAACTACCACCCAGCATGGTGCTGGAATTATGAGTGCACTGCATGTCCAGCTATGGTTCAGTGTTTTTTTTTTTTTCTTTCTTTCTTTTTTTTTTCCCCTCCCCAAGATAGGGTCTATGTTAGCCTTGGCTATCCTGGACTCACTTTGTAGACCAGGCTGGCCTCAAAGCTCACAGCGATCCGCCTACCTCTGCCTCCCAAGTGCTGGGATTAAAGGCGTGCACCACCACACCTGGCTGGTTCAGTGTTTTAATTAGATGTGACACATTGCCTTCTGGCTAATACATTTTCACTGGTACTCCTTAGGACAGCGAAGGCCATCTCTAGGCTCCAGGGTTAAGGGCCTCTCTGCTTTACAGCCACAGAAGAGCCTGCATTTTAATACCATCCGTGGCACCTGTCTATCTCTCAGGCATCTTCTCAAAACAGCTTGCACTTACATCTGTTGTGCAGAACTGGAAATGTGTGCATTCTCTCTACAGATCTACCGTGGGTGCACTGCTGGCCTCCAAGGTAACTTCCTGCATCTATTTTGTGCTTGTCCACTGCGTCCTTCCTTTCTTCTGGCCCATGGTTTGTGCAGACACCTTAGCATGGCAATCCAGGTTTCTTTTTGGTCATGGTGAGTGAGCGAGCGATCGGTTAGAGGGGCAGTCCCAGATCAGTGATTTCTACACCTGCCTGCCAGTAAGCTCCTGGGGCCCTGTCACATAGGCCTATGCTACTTGTATCTTCTTTGTCCCTAAAGCTGGGGTGGAAATTCTACGATGCGGATGACTACCACTCTGAAGAGAACCGGATGAAGATGGGGAGAGGGGTACCACTGAGCGACCAGGTAACGCTGTCAATGGGGGATCCAGCATCTCTGCGTCATGCCTCCGTATCTGTTAGCCCAGAACCCGAGCTTCTCCATGAATCAGCCGTAGGAGTGCGCCACCTCTGCCCTACCTTGTATACAGCCTGCCACAGCTTGCTGCAGATTTTTAACCTGCAGTCCTCAAGTGGGTAGACTCCAATTTGCTCATACAGGGAAGTTAGTGGCTCTGAGGTCCTTTTACCTCCGCCAGACCAAGTTCTGGTGAAACTCCACTGCAAACTCAAATGTGGCCATGTGTCCTACTCTTCTGTTGCTGTACCATGACCAAGACATCTTGTGACAGAAAGCATTTTGTTGGGCTGACAGTTCCAGAGGTTTAGTCCATGGTGGCTCGCCAAGGCACGATAGCAGTAACAGCTGAGATTTTACCCTATGCGTCTGAAACAGGGGGCAGAAAGCATACTGGGATTGCCTCCTTGTAGGCTTTTGTGCCTACTGTCCCACTGTCCCTGGGATGTGCTTCCTCCTTCACTGGGTGGCCCATGTTCATCCTTAATACCTCAGCTCCTAGGCCACTCCTTGGGGGGAGGCCTACTCAGAGGCCATACTTTCCCTGTTGAGCTGAAGGTCTTGATAACCCTAACCCCAGAAGTGAATCTGAGGTATTTAAATGCAGAATAAGGGGTTGGGTGTGGGAGTGGTGACTGACAACACTTCTACAGAATCCCAGGACAGGGGGTAGAACTTTCTTGGCTGACAGTGGGACTTCAAGGCTGAGCCCCCTTCTGCTACACAGCCCCCAAGAGCCACACCTGAGGGGCTGGAGGAGTGGCTCACTGGCTAAGAGCACTGGCTGCTCTTGCAGAGGTCTGGGGTTCTCTTCCAAGCACCCACATGGCCACTCACAGCTGCATGTAACTCCAGTTCCAGGGGATCCCCCAGCCCTCTTCTGGCCTCCCAGGCACTGCATGGCTTCAGTGCACTTATATACACTCAGGCAAAACACTCACATAAAATAACTAAAACTTAAAACATATCCAAGATTGAATGTGGCAGGAAACCTTGGCTAGCCATGGGTAATTCAAGAGTCATTTTGGAAGACAAGTTCAAATGGTCATGAAGAAGTTAACTCGAGGGCTAGGGTATGAAGGAGAGATAAACCTGTTTTTTAGGATCCCAAGTGTGGGATCGGAACGGTGTTGTGTGAAAACAGGTGAGGTTAATCCACTAGAAAACCGACCACCTCCTGCAGGAGCTTGATTGTTGCCAGCTGAAAAGACCCCGTGAACAGACTCTGGGAGGAGATATATAAATGAGCTGGAACTGGAGGCGGGGCTTTTTGGAGACTTGGGATAGTTTTTGCTGTTCATTGCTGCACTTCAAGACGCTCCTAGAGAGAACCGCTTGAGGGAAGGCTACGGGGATCCGGCTCCTGCTGAGGTTCTGGGTTCTGGTTACTCTAGGTTCCAGAAGAAGAAATCCTGCTGATTGTGCCAAGAGAATCGCTCCTCAGAACTGATATCCTTAGGGTTTTGTTGTTGTGTCCATTAATCCTCAATTCCTATTGGTTTGGTTAGGGTTATAAGTGACGTATGGCCGCTCGGTCACTAAGTTGGTTTTCTTTTTTTTGGTTTTTGGAGACAGGGTTTCTCTGTGTAGTCTTGGCTGTTCTGGACTAGCTTTGTAGACCAGGCTGGCCTCGAACTCACAGAGATCCGCCTGCCTCTGCCTCCCGAGTGCTGGGATTAAAGGCGTGTGCCACCACGTCCGGCTCGGTCACTAAGTTGTTAATAAAATATATTGGTTAAGAAAATTGAGCATACAGGGGTAGACCAGCTGCAGATCACGTGCTTAGCTGTAGGTTCTGACCAGAGGCACTGAAAGAATACGTTAGCCACGGTAAGAGGTGTATGAGCATCCAAGACAGGAGACATTTACAGTGGGGAGGCTGGAGGAGGTATAAAGTACTGTAGCTTATGGGAACTTATTATGAAATGAGCCATTGACACCAGAACCAAGGAGCCATTTCTGTGGTTGTGGGGCTGTGGTCTTGACCCTCCAGCCTGTTCATGGCCAGTTCCCACAACTACTAAGAACTCTCTGGAGGTAACTTCCGTGGCTGTGGTACAACTGTTTCTCTATAAGCAATACTTGGAAAACTACTTTGATTCTGTTTTAATTTCAGGACAGGGTTCCATGGCTCTGCAGCTTGCATGACATTTTGCTAAGGTATGAAGTTATGCCTTAGATGCATCCATTGGGTGAAGCCGGACACTTAGCACAGGTGCATACCAGGTACCCGGTCAACTCTGAACTGGCCATTTAACAAGCCGCACACTGATGCCCAGGGGAGTAACACTTGAGCCCCAGACTATTGATTCACTGATGAAAGAGCCACAGTTTAAGGTTGGGAGCGCCTAACGCTTAATCTCCGTTTTTCAAGTAACACTTCACGTTGGCAGAGACTAGTCCACTGCCTAGAGTCAACAGCCTTGAAGTCTGGTCTACAATGGTAGTCCAGGACAGCCAAGTTTACACAGAGATGCCCTGTCTCGAAACAAACAAACAAACAAACAGCCTCTTAAATGTCTTAATTTTGCAGCCCTCATCCTTTTTGTCATTTGTTTCCTATATTTTGGAAATAGAGATGTGGCCTTGGGACAGCATGTCGTTCTAGCCTGTTCAGCCCTGAAGAAAATGTACAGAGACATCTTGATACAAGGAAGAAGTGATGTACCTGTGAGAAGTGATGAGTCAGCAAAGGAAAAACCGCTGCCTGGGGCAAAGCTCTTGGTGGTCTACCTCTGCGGGTCATTTGAGGTCATTTCTGAACGGTTGCTCCAAAGAAAAGGGCATTTTATGCCACCTGAGTTACTGCAGTCCCAGTTCAGCATTCTGGAGCCCCCAGCAGCTCCTGAAAACTTTATCCAAATCAATGTGGACAAGAGTCTCTCAGAGGTCGAGGCTGCCATTATGGAAGCTCTCAGATGAAGCAGTCACTTCACGCCCGTGGCTTACATCGCACTCTGGTTCCAAGCCCCATGCTCATGGTGTGTTCTAAATTCTTTTGGTTTAGACACAGGGTTTCTCTGTGTAGCCCTGGCTAACCTGGAACTCGCTCTGTAGACCAGGCTGGCCTCGAACTCGCAGAGATCCGCCTGCCTCTGTCTTGAGTGCTGGGATTACTGGCGTGTGCCATCGTACCTGGTTATATTCTAAATTCTTAACTGGAAACAAACTGCAGTGTGTGGAGGTCGTTGGTTGGAGTGTGTGGTGTGCTTGGTGGTATGCAAGTGTGGCAGGAGAAAGGGGAAGGATATTAAAAATTAAACTTAGACCTGAGTCTTATATCATGTATAACATAACCAGATGGTCAAAGGAAATCCTGTAATCAATGCTAGAAAATACTACCTTTTAAAAGAACAATGGCTCGTGCCTGTATTTGTACAAATAGATGAAACTTGCTACCCTGGAAATGCCCTGGAAACTGGTCTTAGCAATAAACCTGAACAAAACCAAGCCATTCACTGCAAGTCATTTCATGCCACACTGCCAAGCACTTAAACATTTAGATCATAGGCCTTGTTTTATTATTTATAATATCATTTATATCTTTTTTACTTTTTTTTTGAGACAAGGTTTCACTGTGTAGTCTTGGCTGTCTTAGACTCGCTTTGTAGACCAGGCTGGCCTCAAACTCACAACGATCTGCCTGCCTCTGCCTCCCAGGTGCTGGGATTAAAGACATGTGCCACCACGCCTGGCATCCTCATTTCTATCTTTTTTTTTTTTTTTAATGTATTTATTTATTATGTATACAGTGTTCTGCCTGCATGTACACCTGCAGGCCAGAAGAGGGCACCAGATCTCATTATAGATGCTTATGAGCCATCATGTGGTTGCTGGGAGTTGAACTGAGACCTTTGGAAGAGCAGCCAGTGCTCTTAACCTCTGAGCCATCTCTCCAGCTCTCATTTATATCGTTTATTCATCATTATTGGTTTTTTGAGACAAGGTCTGTCTGTGTAGCCTTGGTTGACCTCAGTCTCTGTGATTTACCTATTTCTTCCTCTCGCTGCTGGATTAAAGGGGTGCACTCCCATAGCTGGCATAATTTTCATAATTACATCAATATAATTATATAATTCTCTATAATTAGCATTATATAGAATGCTTTATTCTAACTGCTTCCCCCCCCGCCCCATATCCCCTGGTCCTCTCTGGCTTGTTCCCTTCCTCCATTCACAGCTTTCCACCCTTAAGATCTCTTCCTGAACTCAGGCGCATGTGCGCGTGCACACACACACACACACACACACACACACACACACATCATATATGCACATAAAAGTTTTAAGTTTAGGTCCTGCTTGAGAGAACTGGGTCTGTTTGCAACAACACGACAATTCCACTGTGCATGCACCCTGCACTTTCTTTATTACTGACGGTCAGCTCAGGTTGGCTCCATTTCCTTGTAGCAGTTACAAGTAGCTGTGAGTGTGGTAGATCATCTTGTCAACTTGATGGGAAGACCTGAGGGATCTTTTTTTTTTTTTAATTTAATTTTATTTTTATTTTTGAGACAGTGTCTCCGTAGTCCCAGCTGTCATGGAGCTTGCTATATACATCAGAGTTCAAACTCACAGAGCACTAAGACTATCATGTGTGCTGCCATGCCCAGTAAGGGATTTAAAAAAAAAATGAGGTTAATGGGCACAGGAAGACCCACCCCAATGTGGGCAGCACCATGCCATGGGCTTGGGTCCTACACTGAATAAGGGGACTCTGAGTTGAGCCGCAGGCATCACTGCTCTGTGCCTCCTGACCCTGGGTGTAGTGTGATCAGTCACCACTGGCTCCAGCCATGATGCAGTCCTTGCCGTGATGGACTGTGCCCTGTCAAACTGTAAAGCCATGATATAAGCCCGCCACCCTTCCTCACGCTGCTGCTTGCCAGATGCTTGGTCACAGCAACAAGGACAGTGACCATACATCCTGGAGAAATACAAAGCCTTTGCTCTTCCTCCTGCCTGGCTTCAGACTTGACATGGTCCATGTTCATACTCCTGACAGGTAAGGGTAAGAGTTCCCCACATGGGCCTCTTGTGGTGACGCTTGCCTTTAATCCCAGCATTCTAGGGGCAGCTGAAGCTCTGAGTTCAAGGCCAGTTTGGCCTACATACTGAGTTCCCCTGCAAGTCAGAGCTACATAATGAGACCTTGTCTCAAAATAATAACAACAACAAAAAAAAAGAGTTCCCCCACACTGAGGACAACTATTTGCTGAGTCCCACCTAGGATCTGTCCTCTGGAAGGCTGGAGGATGACAACACAAAGCTGGGGTTCTAGATGGTTCCATTCACTGCAAGAGGGAAAAACAGGGCACCTTGTATTCTCAGGTAGAGTCCTCATTAGGAAGGACACAGCAAGAGCCTTGGACTTGGGTCTAGGATCTGCTGAAAGATAGAGTCCCTGGTAGACTGTTCTGTGCCCAACTCCCTTCCCATGACAGAAGTGAAAGCATATCCCGATAAGACTTGGACCAAACACTTCACAATCAGTGTCTCAGGGCTGCAGACAGCTCAGTGGAGAGTGCTTACCTAGCATCTGCAAGGCCCAAGTCTGACCCCAGCGCTGCAACCACCACCAGAAGCCTCGCCAGCACACTGAACCACCTGGACCAGGGTCTTCAGGTGGCCCACCCGAGAGTCTAGCAACCTCAGAGCCTAGCAACTGTCAAGAGCAGCCTGGTCTGGAACCTTATTTGCATATCTAGTTTAGGTAGAGCACCACCAGGAAGGAAGCATCCTAGAGACTTTTCATGGTGAAGCCCAGAGCTGGTGGGGTTCTGACCAAGTAAAGACCCACTGAACAATTGACACAAACCCCAGAGGAGAAGCAACCTCTGCCATGACGCTGGCTGGTGATCAGGTGGGATCTGCAGAGAGAAGCTGTGATTTGGATGAGAGTGGAGGTAGAATGGAGCACAGAAAGGGGTGCGGTGAATTGGGCTTAGACTACAGATAGGCTGGGCTTGCTACAACAGAAAAGGATGCTCTGCTTAATGCCACTTTAACAGGTCTTGGGCCGCTGCACTCTCAATGAGGCTGAGAGTCAGGGTAACAAAGGGGAGACTGTGCATTGGGAACAGGTAAAAGTTGAGCTTTCTGGGCTGGGAGTTGTCTAGTCAGTAAAGACCACCCTTCCTTTACGCCTTAAATCTAATGTGGGATGACTTAGCCTGCGTGGTAGGCAAGCTTTAAGGATGCAATCAGTTTTGTCACCCCCTATGTCTCAGAGTGCTATACAGTTAGCCACCATATTGAGAAGGCTATTGTGTGAGACCAGCCATTCTGGGGACCAGAGAACAAGGAGCAATCAATATCAGATACCCTGGGAACTCCCTGTCATTGTGTTGCCATGGAGACAGCCACAAAAGCATGGAAAGGGGGCAGGTCAGATATAGACACAGTGTGCTCACTGACACCACCCTCTGTGGTGAGAGGTAAGCCTTTAGCTTGATGTTACCATGGAAACAAAGCTCCGTGCACAGGTCTGGGATTGCACATCTCTCCCTGCTGACCCCACCCTGACACACTTCAGTTGGGACGTGCACTACCTCTGGGTGCACAGAGGGTGGAAGGGGATGCTCTAGAGGAAATGGGAAGCAAACAGGTTCCAAGCTGCACAGTCCATCGGAGCCAGCGGCAGCAGGTTCTGATACACAAGGACTGGCATGCTCTGAAATTAATCAGCACTCACCCTGGCAACTTAATAGGGACCATTCCAGAGCTCAGCCCAGTGGGAGGCAGGAGCAACTGCAGTAAACTCATCTACAGATGCAGTAAATCCCACCCAAAAGGCTGGCAGGCTCCAGGGTTAGCAGACCTGAATGAGGCGGTCACATTCAGTGCGTGCACACACACATACACACACCATTTTACCTTTTTATTATATTTTACTATTTTATTTAAGTTTTTTTGTTTTGGATCTTTTGTTTTTGTTTTGTTTTCTTTTTTTGAGATAAGGTTTCTGTGTGTAGCCATGGCTGTCCTGGACTCACTTTGTAGACCAGGCTGGCCTCAAACTCACAGAGGTACACCTATCTCTGCCCCCACTGCCCCGTGCTGGGATCACAGGTGTGCACTGCCATCACCACCTGGCTTTGTTTTGGTTCTTAACACCCCAATAGCTGGATGCAATGATATTAAACTACTACATATAGAACTGAAAACTAGTTAAAAAAAAAAAATGATAAATGGAAGGCAGCGCACGCCTTTAATCCCAGCACTCAGGAGACAGAGGCAGGCAGATCTCTGACTTCCAGGCCAGCCGGGTCTACAAAGTGAGAGATCCTATCTAAAAGAATAAATAAAATAAAAAATAAAAAAGATAAATGGAGCCAGGCGTGGTGGCGCACACCTTTAATCCCAGCACTTGGAAGGCAGAGGCAGGCAGATCGCTGTGAGTTCAAGGCCAGCGTGGTCTACAAGGCTAGTCCAGGACAGTCAAGGCTACACAGAGAAATCCTGTCTTGAAAAACAACAAAACAAAACAACAACAACAACAAAACCCCAAAACAAACAAACAAACAAAAAGATAAATGGTGCCTGGAGAGCTGGGTCAGCAATTGAGAGTGCCAACTGCTCTTGCAGAGAGCCCAGGTTTGGTCCCCAGCACCCACATGGTGGCTTTCAACCACCTGGTCCTCTAGCTCCACAAGATCTGATTCCTCTCCTGACCTCTGCAGGCTTCTGTACACATGCAGCACATAGTCATTCACACACACACACACACACACACACACACACACACACACACACACACACACCATAAATAAATATTTTGTGTTTAATAACAGATAACCTCAAGAGACTTCTGATGAAGTCAACTTACAATTTGGATGAAAATTCTAGTTCAATGAGAAATTCAGCAGAGGGATTCTAAAAAAAATAAAAAGCTTGGAACATAAAGCTTAATGAAGCAACTCAATGGACAGAACTGCAAACAGACCTGAAGGGGGCAATAAACCTGTTTCTGTTTTGATCCCAAGTGTGGAATGGAGAAGAGGGCAGGATGTGTACCACTTAGATGTGAGGAAGCAGAAAGTCGAACTACTTCCTGGGGGAGCTTGGTGAAAAACATCCTTGAACAGACCGAGACTGCTCCACAGCTCCAGGGAAAGCTTCAAGGCTTTGGATTCCAGCTGAGGCTTGAGGTTCCAGCTGCTGCTCCCGGTTCCAGCAGCAACTTTGGTGGAACTGCTGGTCTGCTGAAATCCTGCTGACTACGCCAGGAGAATCATTCCTTGGAACCAATACTCTTAAGGTTTCATTATAGTGTTCTTTAATGTCTTTTTCCGATTGTTTGGGTTAGTCGGGTTGTTAGGGAGGTAGGCTCGTTTAATAAGTTCATAATAAAATATAATTGATAAGAAAATTGGGCTAACATAGACCAGCTTCTAAACAGATGAGGCCTGGTGGGCCTTGCAGTGCACACTGAGCACAGAGGGCTCTGCAAGTCCCAGGGTAGATACAGCTCAAAAAAGTGTGGGGCCACAAAAAACTGGCTGCAGTAATGAAGGGGGCAGGCAGATGTTTGTTTTCTGTATTATGAAGATATTTTCTTTCTTAGTTTTTTGAGACAGGGTTTCTCTGTGTAACAGCTCTGGCTGTTCTGGAACTCACTCTGTAGACCAGGCTGGCCTCGAACTCACAGAGACCCACCTGCCTCTTGCCTCCAAAGTGCTGGAATTAAAGGTGTGCCACCACCACCCAGTTTATGAAGGCATTTCTACCTCACACTGCTGAGAGGATTCTGCTGTATATGAGTTTGTTTGTCACATAATCTACGGTTTGTTCTGTTAGCGCCCACCCCACCAGTCCCTACAGCACAGATGCCCCTGGAGGAGAGCAAGGTTGGCACAGGCAGATGTTAGCTAGACTTGTGGTTCAAACAGCTGCTTGAGCCCAGACAAGCAAAGACTGCAGAGAGATGGTGAGAGACAGACCTCATAAGCCTTAGAGCTGGCTGAGCCTCTAGAGCAAAGGGACAAAACTGAACTCTAGAATGACTGGCTTTCTTTGTGGCTCCACCCACCACACTCCTGTAACTTTGACTGCTGGAGTCAGTCAGTCAAACTCTACTGCGATTGCTGAATTTGAATAAAGAACTTAATGTGAGATGGCACAGGCCATTTATCCCAGCACTCAGGAGGCAGAAGCAGGTGGATTCTTGTGAGTTTGAAGCCAGCCATCCTTGTCAAAACAAAGGCTTCACTTTGTCTCCACCTCTTGGCCTCGGTGATGATAGTGACAGGTTTCTGACATGCAATAACCACAGATTAATTTAAGATCAAGCACGTCCAGGTATCTCTGGAGTGCTGCTGCGCTGCAGAGTCACAGAAGCTTGGAGTACACACATGCACGCAACCCTGCAGCCTCCATGCATGAATGAGGCTGCGAGACTTCTGAAGAGAGAAAGTGAGAAAACAAAACCGTTCCTCCCACATGTAGTAAATAGGAGTGGTTCGCTTCATTTTTCACATTGCTGTTTTGCTGTTCCGTGATGTTTCCAAGCATGGGTGACTGTATACAAGTTGAACTTAAGTGAATTTTGCTCATGACTTTGTCTAACCCTAAGAATATATTTATTTGTTTACTTAGTGAATTTTGTTTGTTTGTTTGTTTGTTTGTTTGTTTGTTTTTTGGAGACAGGGTTTCTTTGTGTAGCCTTGGATGTCCTGGACTCATTTGTAGACCAGGCTGGCCTAGAACTCACAGAAATCTGCCTGCCTCTGCCTCTTGAGTGCTGGGATTAAAGGTGTGCGCCACCACCGCCTGGTAACCCTAAGAATATAAATTATTTGACACTCTGAATAAAGTTAGCTATTGCATGACTTTAGGCCACCTCATTCTTAGGCTGGCTCTTCCAGGTCTGGGCCACCAACTAGAGCAGTGACACGAGCCAGGTTAGCTCACCTGCAACCTTCTGAGGTTTTCTCTGCCTCCCAGCTCCCCGTGAGGCATGCGGGATGACAGATGTTTGTGCACTGCCTCTGAAACACCTCAGACCAGATTTGAGACCACTATATGTTATGGACTAGAGTTTTTACTGCACACACAAAGCTTTCTGCTCTTATTAAGAAAACAATGGCTTAGACCTGTTCACTTCCTACCATCTGTGTTCAGCGTGTCCGCACCACACTGGTGCATCTTTGAATAGTATTTATATAACGTTGGATAAAAAAAAAAAAAAGATTTATTTATTATTTGTACAGTAAGTATTCTGCCCACATCTGTGCCTGCAATCCTGAAGAGGGGTTGTGAGCCACCATATGGTGGCTAGGAATTGAGCTCAGGACCTCTGGAGGAACAGTCAGTGCTCTTAACCTCTGAGCCATCCCTCCAGCCTTAGAATGTTGGATTTTAAAGAGTATGTTTATGAGTGTTTGCCTGTACATGTATGTGTACCACATGCATGCTAGGTCCTGGAGGTCAGGAGAGGGTGGAACTGTAGTTATAGACACTTGTGAGCCGCCATATGGTGCTGGGAATCAAACTTGAGTCCTCTGGATGAGCAGCCAATGGCTTTAACTGCTTAGTCATCTCTCCAGCTCCCTGTCATACTGTAAGATACCAATGTTTTTCAAACTACTCCTTATAATAGAAAGGGAAATGGCTCCTGAGGCAAAACTGATTCGTGGCTAACATGTGGTACTTACAAAGAAAGGGAAAGGATGCTATGAAGCTATTTTGTTAACCCTGTATAAAACCCAGATAAACACACACACACACACACACAAAGAGAGAGAGAGAGAGAGACGGACAGACAGACAGACACTAATTTCACTGATGAACATAGATACAAAAATCCTCAACAAAATATTAGTTTACTAACATGAACAGTGCAATTTAGAGTCACACTCCAGGGCTTAGAAAGATGGCCCGCTCAGTGATCAAGAGCCAGTTCTGCTGTTCCTGAGGGTCAGGGTTGGGTTCCTAGTACCACACCAGGTGGATAATAACTTCCTGAATGGCAGCACCAGGAGATCTAACGCCCTCTTCTGGCCCTACAGGCACCAGCACCCACATGAATAGATGTGCACAGATACATGCATACACATAATGAAAATTAAAAACAAAATCTTTTTAGCACACAATGAAGCTGGGTGTGGCTGGTGCTTGCCTGTGTCTCAGCACTCTTGAGGCAAAAGCAGGAGGGAAATCTCTGAGTTCCCAGGCCAAGTAAGGTGACACAGCAAGTTCCAGTAAAACAAACAAACAAACAAACAAAAACAAAAACAACAAAAACCTACCCAACATCACCAACAAAGTTCATTTTATTCCAAGAATATGAGTCAGGCATGTCAACCAAAGAAGTCACATCATGATCTCTTTTTCAAGGTAAAAGACCTAGAAAAACCAAGAATAACAGAAATACACCTGAACACACGAAAGGATTAATGGAACAAATGTGAAGCCAACAGTACAATAAGTGGGAAAAACAAAGAAGTATTTTCTCTAAAACCAGGGACCGGACAAGGGTGTCCACTCCTGATTTTCACTCAGTAACATTCCTGAAGCCTGTATCAGAGAGGCCAGAGGAAGTAAAAGGAGAGACACAGAAAGGAGAGGGAGGAGGGGAAGGAGGAGGGAGGAAGAGGGAGGAAGAGGAGGGGGAGGAGGAAGAGGAGGGAAAGGAAGAGAGGGAGGAAGAGGAAGAGGGGGAGGAGGAGAAAGAGAAGGGGGAGGAGGAAGAGGAGGGAAAGGAAGAGAGGGAGGAAGAGGAAGAGGGGGAGAAGGAGAAAGAGGAGGGGGAGGAGGAAGAGGGAAAGGAAGAGAAAGGAGAGGGAGGAGGGAAAGGAGGAGAAAGGGGGATGAGGAGGAAGAGGAGGGAAAGGAAGAGAGGGAGGAAGAAGGGAAGGAGAAAGAGGAGGGGGAGGAAGAAGAGGAGGGGGAAGAGGAAGAGGAGGAGGAGTTTCTAAATCTCACATCCACTTCATTCGCCCTGTACTGTTATGTTCTAAATAACCAAGACACAATCCCAAGTGAACTGTCAACACTGTGAACGCTCAGCATTTTACCAAGGAAGAACGTGACTGGACAGCCAGCCGGTTTGAGGAGTGGAGTGTCAACACAGAGATATTCCCGGCAGCTTCAGATTCAGGTGGAAACGCAGGCTGGCTGTCCTGATCTCACTTTGGACGACAGCTGAGGCTTCAGGCTCCAGCTGCTGCTCCAGGTTCCAGCAGCAACTTTGGTGGGATTGCTGGTTTGCTGAGGTCCTGCTGACTACGCCAGGAGAATTATTCTTTGGAACTAATATCCTTAAGGTTTCATTATTGTGTTCTTTAATCTTCTTTCCCTATTGTTTGGGTTAGTTGGGTTGTAAGGGAAGTAGGCTCATTTAATAAACTCATAATAAAATATAATCATTAAGAAATTTGAGCATACAAAAGACTTTTGGGATTTTAACACATAATCAGTCATTTGGAGATGACCAAGTATTTTTATATCTGTATGTGCATGCATGATCATCTGAACGTGGCAAGTATGTCCTATGGTGTAGTTGGAGGTCAGACGACAACTCAGGCACCACTCGTCTTACACTTTAAGACGGTCTTGCATGTACGTTTAGGGCTATGTATGTGTGTACATGGTCAAGTGTGCACATCAAGGTCCTCAAAAGGCTGATGGGGGTTAAGCCCAAGATGTCAAGCTCAGTCAATGAGCCCTTTGTGGCCTACCCAACTCTCCTTGTTGTTCTAGGGTGTCCTTCAGCCAGCCATCTTGAAAGAGCCAATTAGCAGCTTAGTAAGTACAGTTCTCTGATGCCTCACTTGTCCTCCTGCCCTCGTTCCCTCCCCCTTTCTTCAAGGGGAGGGGCAGTGATGGGTAACACATTTATCTTTGCTTGGCACATCCAGATCCAGACAACCAATTACATATTAAATGAAAGTAGATCAAATGGAGTCTGTGAGTGGAATGCAAGAGGCTGAAGAAACATGCAGTCCTGTCAGAACGATGCCCACGTACATTTCCAGATACAAGTCTATACCAATCAAGACCCACACCCGAGCAAAGTCTTCCTGAAAGGGACTAACTCAAGCTCTGGGGTCATTGCAAGTTGTTCACCAGCCTTGCCAAATTGTTTCTGATTGTGGTGCCCCCTCTGCTTCCCATAACTACCGTCTGACCCCACCATGCAAAACTCCTTATTGTAGCCATAAGGAACCTCCTTTCCTAAGTCCAACAGAGCAGTGACAGCTATCAGTTGCCATGACTAAGCTCCTGGAGACGTCACCTCCGCTCACCCTGCTTTGCAGCTCTTTGGTCCCCTCCTTCTCAGCACCACCACTCAGATCCAAGCTTCTCATCACTGCTCCTCTACTGATCAGCTAGCGGGTAACTTCACACCTCTATGTCAGTAAATCCCATTGGTTAACCTTCAACCATACCCCAGACCTCACTGATCCTTACCATCCTGTCCCGGTTAGCCTATGCCTTGTTACTTCATGTACACTGTTTATCTGCACATATGTACATGGTGACACAAGAGGAATTCTAGATGGTTGTTAGTGGTCATGTGGGTGTCCTTTGCATGAACAAGTGCTCTTAACCACTGGGCCATCTGCCCAGTGCCCCTGGTTAGCTTTAACTGTCAACTCATCACAATCTGGAGTCATCTCAAAGTGGAGCCTTAGTGGAGAAAGTGCCTCCATCAGACTGGCCTGTGGGCATGTGTGTGGAGAGATGTAGGGGAGCCATGCCCACTGTGGCAGTACCATCCTTGGGCAGGTGGTCCTGGATATAAGCCAGCCTGTGAGTGAGCCAGCAGTGTTTCTCCATGGTTTCTGTTGTACCTCCTCAGCTGGCTAAGGGTTCTTTCATCAGAGGTAGCGCTGCGTGGAATAGCAAGCATGCCTTCCTTCAAATTCCTGCCTTGACATCCCTCATTGATGGACCATGACCTGGCATTGCCAGCTCAACAGACATTTTGCTCCTAAGTTCCTTTTGATCACAGTATCTCTCAGAGCCATAGATAGAACACACCCAAGCCACCCAAGTGCCTGTGACCTCTCAACCTAGACTCACCCAGACTGCCACCTGCTAACACTTTTCCGGCACCCACCCTGTTTTCTTTAGCTCCTTGCTTCTCAATTAAGAATGGCAGATACAGGCTGAGGAGACGGGTCAATTGGTGAAGTATCTGCCACACAAGCTTAAGGTCCTGAGTCTAGATCCACGTAGAAAGCATGGTACTGTTAGATGTACTGTGATCCCAGGGCTGGGAACATGGAGACAGTCAGACCAGCCTACCCAGTGACCTCTGTCTCAACAAACAAGCAAGCAAACAAAGGAGGAGAGTGACCAGTGAAAGAAACGTGCCATCGGTCTTTGGCCTCTACACACAAGGCAGTAGATAGGCCCATGCTGACAGCCGTGTTCACCACACAAAATACACCAGAAACAAAAACAAACAATTCTCTCATTCAATAATAATATAATCTCTCAGGAAGACACAAAAATAATTCCACTCCTGGTCCGGAATCTATTACAAGGCTATCCTCCTTGCTGAAGTTCCTCAGACCTGACAGGCAGGATGTTTGGGTACTGTCTCCCTACACAGCCTTGCTCTGCTTCTGTTGAGTTGAAGTGAATATATGACAGAATTATATTTTACTGCTACAAAGCAGCTGAGTAACAAAGAATAAAGGCCTTCCTACTGAATCCCTGTTCAGTGAGCACCTACTCCATGTCAACAGGATGTCCTCAACCTGTGGGTCCTGACCTCGTTGGGAGCAGCGTATCAGATATTTACAATACGATACACAACATAGCAAAGCTAGAGATATGAGGTAGCAATGAGAACCACTGCATAGGAAAACACGATGACAGAAAAAGAGCAGCACACAGTGGTACTTTCATACCTACCAAGGTAATTTCAGAACAGAAAAGTGAAAATACGAAACTGGGTGTAGTGGTGCTCACCTGTAACCCTAGCACTCAGGAGGCAGAAGCAGGTGGATCGCTGTGAGTTTGAGGCCAGCCTGGTCTACAGAATGAGTCCAGGACACCCAAGGCTACAGAGAGAAACCCTGTCTTGAAAAACAAACCAAAAGCAAACAAACAAAAAACCCAAATGTTCTGACAAAAAGAACACAGTCGTTGATGGGAAAGCTAAGTGATCACAGAATCAGTCACTGGGTTGGCACAAACTGAGCCCAGAGAGCACAGGAGGCTTTCTACTAAGCCAAGATGGCACGTACAAAACCCAGGGGAAGGAGGTTCTGAGAGCAGTGAGAGGCACCTAAAAAGATCCGAAAGGCTGGCCAAAGAATGGCCCTGTTATAGCCCTTACTGTTTAACACATTTAATGTTACTCTATGAGAGAATGGACAGTACGCAGTTCTAGCTTTATAACCACACTTTTGTCAATACAATTTTTTATACAGCTGTTGTATTTTGCTATTTATTTTGTTTTGCCCATTAAATTAAAATAGCTGTAAAGTCTCATTATGTTGGGGGGAGGTGTGCATATTTGGGAATCCAGTGTAAAAACCAGAAATCTGAAGTGCCCCCAAATCTCTAACTTTTGAGAGTCAACATGTCAAGCAGAAAATTCTACACCTGACCTCATATTATAGACTGCTGTCAAGATGCAGGCGCACAGCACAATTTACCTAGCATCCCTGCTCCCTCACCCCAAGACCATTCCAGTCCTCTCCAGCTGTGACACACCTTGTAGCAGCTGCCCAGATCCATCTACCCAGGCATGCTCTCAGAATGCAATAAATAAAATGGCAGGCATACATACAGGCCCAACGTAAGAGTCTCCCCGTCAGCTACACAGAGTCAGGACTTAGGTGTACTACTTTTTTTCTGCTCTGTGGTATAAAGACTGTGTTTAAAATGTCACAAAGGCCAGCAGACACCATAAGAAAAAGAGGAAGCACCTCTGTTGATCTACGGCACGGGAAGTCAAGCTGCTGGAAAAGAGGGCAACACTTCAGCGTGAGCCATCTGATTAGGGAGTGTGGCGCTGGAAAAACTAGCAGCTATGACCTGAAGAAACAGAAGGAGAAACTGTTGAAGGTCTGTGCTGAAACGAGCCAAAAGCAGCGAGGAACAGATAACGTGGCATAAAGCTCTGGAGCAGAGAAATTCATCGAAGCTGTGAATACTCAAGATGCTCTAGACATTGCTAATAAGCGAGCTTCCAGGGAGTGGTAAAACAGATAGCCTGGTCCTGCAACAAGATGGCCACAACAGTGAAGACGACAATGCTGATAACAGAAGGTGCCTGTAGACAGCATGGTTTGACTGTGTGATGGGCCTACAGAGGCTGTGGTGTGCACTCAGACCAGCAGTCATGTCCGCTTATCAAAGAGACACACACTTCTAGGACAAAAATCAAAACAACACAGTTAGTTGCTAATTAGGCAGCTGACTCTGGAAGAAACATTTGAAAAGGTCAGCCAGCGATGGTCGCACATCTCTAGAAGGCCCGTTTCCTGGTCCCTCAGCTGCCATTGGTGGGAGGCCCACTGTGCTGCGGCGGGAGCGTGTGATGTCCTCCCCCTGCATCAGTGTGCCCTATTTTCACTACTTCTGTGTGAACAGGTGTAAGGAAATGATTTTGCCCACTGGTGGCAGTGTATCCAGCCAGGAGTTACGGTGATGTCAAACAGCTAGACTGTCTATATCAGGAACAGAGAGCCATACCTTTGCTTTCTGATGAGTTAGTAGCCTCAAACTTAGTTTCACCCACAAAGTTATTTAAAATTCTGTATAAAATCACCTTCCGGTGTATGCGAGACATTAATGGGTTTTGTATCTAGACTCGAGGTACACCCCTTAGATGTCTCATTAGACACAAATACTCTTAAACCCAAAACAACTAAATGCTTTGGTCCAGAGTGTTTCTTTTGGACTTCGGGAGTGGGTTAAGTCCCTAGCTCACTGTTGTGACTATGCTGAGGGCATATGTTCTCTGCAGTATGCTCTATTACCTTGTCATGCTGCCCTGTAACAGTCTCAAGGCTATCTCTGTTCTAATCATGTGCAGCTGCCTTTCCATCATAAAAGGAAATATCATTTATTAGAATAAAAAACACACCGAGGCCAGCTAGGGACACATGGCAAGGCCCTGTCCACTCAAAAATCCCATTTATTACTATGTTATTTAAGCCACACTTGAAATGCAAGATTTCAGTCTTTTTTTTCCCCCCTTTCTTCCTTTGACACATAGAAATCCTGAACAGAAACCTAGCGGTCATTTGCCTATTTGCTATCTGGTAACTTTTTTGTTTAGAGTTTAAATTTCACCCTGTCCATTATTTTTTCAGCTTGCTCTGAAGAACTCCACATAAGAACAATCTATGCCTTCACTCAATGTCTTCTTAGCACTTCTAAGAATGCCAACCGTAGGCACTGTTGTTTTTACATGGGTCCTAAATAGACTCACTGTGAGCTGAAGAAATCAAGAAAGCACACTTAGTAGGTCTAATAAATCCTCTAGACAGTTCACTGCAGCTACACTACTCGAGGACAGGATGGCTCACACCTGTTACCTCAACACTGAGGAGACAAAGGGAGGACCAGTGCAGGTCCATGGCCAGTCTGGGATCACAGTGAATTTCAGAACAGCTGGAGTGACAGAGTAAGAGCTGCTGTACAAACAAACCCCCACCCCACAAAAGACTTTGTGGCTGTTGTTCCTGTTGTTTTTTGAGTCAGGGTTTTCTCTCTGTAGCCCTGGCTGTCCTGGAACTCACTTTATATAGACCAGGCTGGCCTTTAACTCAGAGATCAGCCTGCCTCTGCCTCCCAAGTGCTGGGATTGAATGTGGTATACCACCACCACCCAGCTCCCCAACAAAAGAAATGTCTAACTTTTCACAAAATCCAGGGTATATCAGGCCAAATAGCCTTTACATTATGGCATGTTGAGAAAAAACAAAGGCATCTTTCTACAAAAGAGGCAACACAAACCAGGTATAAAAGCTGGAGATTTATTGTTATTTGATGATTAATTAATCAAACTGCTTATGACACTGCCCCAGCTATGAACCGCCGTTCACCAGTACAAGTCTTTAAACAGCATACTGAGGAATAAGGCAGGGAGCAGACACACGTGGAGACTATCCTTGCCGACCTCCTCTAGTCTCGCCTCCGTCCCAACCTTTGTACATGTTTTCTTCCTGGGGAAAGTGTCAGACCACTGTACAGTCTGGGGGCAACCTGGCCTCTCAACTTTTTAATAGCAAGCAACAGTTATGGAATTCACCTTCCGTTTCCCTTGATTTTATTTGTCTGACTCATTTTAGGTTATTTTAACATTGTAATTTCGGGCAACTACAAGAATGCAATGGCCTAAGAGAGCACTGCACCAGAGGCAGTTACATGGATCATTGACCTTAAAGTTATAGTTTAATTGGTCCCAAAGGAATGTATCACCTCAACAGGCAAATAGAACTTCTTTGGGGAAGGAAGAAAGAGGCTATAGAGTAGCCAAGCTTACTCAAAATCGTTAAAACGGCTCTTTGTTTTTCACCTGACTGACACTACTATATGCATAGACTCTTCACTGAATCTTGGTTGCTAGTATTACTTAGTTCAGGCTGGCCCAATCCGGAATAGATTCTGTCTCTCCCCTCCCCCACCCCCTCTCTGAGGCTCCAAACAGTACAACATTCAACTAGCCAAACACTGGAGAAACAAGTGGCTCCCTCACCATTTTCAATCCGGTTGTTGCCTATGAACGAGGAAGCTGTTACACCCACAAGACAGCTCTACTTTTATATGGCAATTAAAACTGAAGCATCAGCACTTCCAGTCAAACCCAGCGCTGCTCAGACACCTATGGGAGCAGAAAGCCCTGGCAAATGCATCGGACTATGCTACAGGCTCCTTCAGTCTGCACAGAATACAGGTAATTTACAGCAACATGTCAATGCTGAGCTATCATTACATTATGTTGTCTGTACAATTAATGTCCCTAAAGAGATAGCCAGAATTAGTTTTTCTTTATTTTCAACAAACCCGACTAAATGGCACCTCTGCTGAGAGATGTTTATCAGAGATGCCGTAAGATTCTACACAATTAGGAACCCTTATTTTACTTTTTGGTTACAGGAATTTTGCTTAGATGACCTAGAAATGTGCAATGATTTGTATTGTATACAACTAAACAAAATTGTCAGTAGTATAAATCTTACAGCATTATTTGCCAAGTACATGCCAAAGTCACAATAAGCAATATTGTACCACAAATCATGGAGCGCAAATGATTTGCTTTTTAATGCCTTTATTCTACATAAATTACTACCACAGGGTTATGTTTAAAAAGCAAGTTAGTTGGACAGATGCAGGACAAAAATTTGTTCACCCAATTAGAAAAGGTGATATTTAAAAAAAAATTACAATAAATGCCAAGTGTTTGATGCATGCAGCAGCCTTAACCGGAAACATTGATTCCCACTGTTCCAAAGATACAGAAAACCTGCACATCTTACTGCACTCCACCTCCGGACATTTCCTACTGGTTTTGTTTATAACAGCACAGAATTCCAATGAAATAAAGCAGGTTATTTTAAAGATTTAAGAGCCGTTATCAAAAATAAATTACATTTTCTCAGGATACAGAAATGCTGCTATGAGGGCTGGGAGCCCAGTAACCTTTCGATTGCTGCGTTGATGTCGCCCCCTGTTGCTATCAGTGCTTGCAAGTTTGCTTCACGGTTCAAAAATCCCATCGCACTGAGCTGTTCCAGTTGTTGCTGAAATCTGACTTCTGGACTCTGTAGCTGTTGAAAAGAACAATGAAGTACAGTCTAAGGAAAGCTAGTCTATGCTACACCCAAGCCACTTTTCAAAAACTTCTGTTGTGTTTTAAACAATGCATGCTGGTCTGCTGAGCTTTCTTAAATTGCTACTTATGCCTTGAGATACAGCACCACGAGGTTATTTATTAAATAGAATGGACTATTTTAACTAAAACTCATAAGACCATCTAATTATTTTCAAAGAAAATTAATTTTCAGATGTTATTTAGCCTATAACTTATCCTTGCATATATATGTGTATATTTACTTCAAATGAGCAAAATATAATTTAAAATAATTTATAAATTAAATATCCATTATATTTAAAAGTTGTTTAGCACTCTATTTTAGAATAGTTTGTTCCTAAACCATGACAAATAGATCATATATGATACCGTGTTTTTAAAATTAATTTAGTTATTTTATGTACATGAGTGCTCTGTCTTCATGCACAACAGAAGAGGGATTCAGATTCCATTATAGATGATTATGAGCAACTTGTGGCTGCTGGGAATTGATCTCAGGACCTCTGAAAGAACAGCCAATGCTCTCCCCCCGTGTCCCCACCTCCCCGAGACAGGGTTTCTCTGTGTAGCCTTGGCTGTCCTGGACTCACTTTGTAGACCAGGCTGGCCTTGAACTCACAGTGATCTGCCTGCCTCTGCCTCCTGAGTGCTGGGATTAAAGGCGTGTGCCACCATGCCTGGCTGCAGCCAGTGCTCTTAACTGCGGAGCCATCTTTCCAGCCCTATGATGCTGCTTTTTAAAAAACCTTATAGGCTGGAGTAAGCACACAGGGCTTAGGATTTGGCTCTGTGGAACCCTCCTTCTTTTCTCCCACAAAGGGCAAACAAGCTAATAAATTCCATTGCTTCAGAGCCTTGTGAACAAGCAGAAACCTCCCCTCTCCCATGTCCTGCCCCAAGACAGGGTTTTTCTGTGTAGCCCTGGATGTCCTGGACTCACTTTGTAGACCAGGCTGGCCTCAAACTCAGAGATCTGCCTGCCTCTGCCTCCTGGATTACAGGTGTGTGGCACCATGCTCAGCTAGCAGAAACTTTTTTTTTTTTTTTTTTGGTAAAAAACCCATGCACAGACAGTTTAGAATTATAGACACTTTCTTTTGTATTGATACCAAATGTATCCAATTACAATACTAACTAGCCTATTGCATGCGTGCTGCCCATAGAAGTTAGAAAAGCCCTGGAACTGGAGTTAGAGATGGCGGAGAGCCGCCATGTGAATGCCAGGAATCGCACAGCCGGTGCTCTTAACCACCCAAGCCAACCATGCTCTAGCCCCGTTAATGGTAAGTTCATAGAAAAGACAATAAATGCCCACAGACTAGAATAGGAAGCCTAGACACAGCTGTTCTGAAACACTGACGATATTTTTAGGTTCTCCCTGAGAAACTCTTATAAAATAAAGCTTATTTCAAATGACTCTGAAGAAAGGCTACTTCTAACTACTATGGCATTAGGTTAAAGAATTTTTCCTTTGTTACCTGATATAGCAGCAAAGTTAACAATTTCTGTAACGCCTGCTTTGTGCTTAGATTTAATATCATTGAATACTACTTTTCACTACTCTGAGCAGAAAATGGCTGCTGCTTTCTTTTTGCCTTTTTTTGAAAATTCTAAATTTAAGGAATGCAAAGTGTGTAGAAAAAGCATTGTCACCTGAGGATTCACCCCAGCAAGAGCCTGCAGCATTTGCTGGATAAACTGCTGGTGGCCCGGCTCAGCAGTGCCCCCTGTGGGGCTTGTGTTTTCACTAGGCGCAGTGTTAGGTGCATTGGTTCCTGAAGTGCCTCCAGAATTGCCTGCTGCCCCCAAGCCAGGAGTAAACCTAGGGAAAGCACAGGCAACTTCATCAGGTTACATTTTAACACAATATTGGCTATTCTACTAAAAATAAGCAGATATAACACTGAAAACTGACTAAAAACAATTCAGTAACCAAAATAAAAGGCAGAATGATATTAAATCTAAAATTCTCAGAGAAACGAGCCACTGTGTGATTTCAAATCTTTGTCCAGTGAGCCTACCCTGGGATGAGGCCGGGGGCTTCTGCTGCCAGCGTCTGCAAGCCCTGCTGAATCTGCAGCAATGCCTGCATGGCTCGAGGGTTCGACATTGCTGACAGTGTGTCAGGATTCTGCATCTAAGGAGAAAGGAAACCAGTGGTCACCAAAGAAATAAAAGCAAGGCAGGTACATTTTTCCAACTTTGCAACATTTTTGAAGAAAATCTAAAATCTCACTCCCAGACACCAGTACTCCATATTTCTTCCCAAAATAAACACAAACCCTACTCTTTTGACAGCAAATTCCATACACAAATTATTACTTGAGTCATTTACGAGCCTACCATAAAAGGCATTTTCTGAGTGAAGAGCCACATTTCCCCCTCTCCAGCAGAAGAAAAAAGAAAACATTTTTGTGTAACTCCGAGTGCACACTTGTCGGAAGGTGGGGTCTGGTGACAGCTGTGTGCTGTATCTCCTGGCCATGCCTTGTCTGCGCTGTTCTAACAACTTTACCAGTCGGCCATCTAAAGCATTGTTCCAAACTCGAAATCAATACAGTTTAGCTTCTTTGCTTTTAAATACCCATACCTAGCTGACAAGAGGGAGCGTATACCATTGCAATACACCAAGGACAGTCACTAACCGTGGATAGTGACCTGCTGCCCTAGCAATCATTTCAACCATGTTGAGCCCCAACAACTACCAGTTTCAAGAACACCAACACCACTTTTATGTCTTTAAATAACACTATGACAATCTTGGGCACTATTTTTCCTAAACCTTCCTAATGTGACAACACTGGCAATTTTAACCTTACTAATTCTGGTTTTGAAGAAATGAGATCAACTCTTCATAGAACAAGCATTTTACTAATTTGGAAGAAATTGAGACATTGCAACAAACCCAGCCTGTGGATTAAGAGAGGGTAGCACTTTCCTACCAAACCATACAGTATGCATGATATACAGAAACACTTGAAGGCTAGTGAAGGGAAATGGTCTCTATCAACAAGCACTCAGAACCCTAAGTCCTCATGAGCACAGGCAACACAGCTCTCTTCTCACACACAGTATGAGCACAGTGAGGAGTGATATGGGTGGGGAGGATCAGGCTCAGTGTCTACCAGTGGGTAAAATCACACGTCCTCTACACTGTTCTATCAGCTGGGAAGGAGAAGGACACGTTCACCATTAACCTGTCAAGTAGATCATTACAAAGACAGCAGCGGCTTTTCTTACTCACTTGTTGGAGGAAAGTTGGGAGCTGTTGTCTCATTTGTTCTTGAAGCTGAGGATTTCCAGCAAATAGGGGATTATTCAGCATCATCTATGGGGCAAGTGTTCAAACAGTTTTAACTGGAAATATCTGAAACAAGTAATGTACCTGGTTTAATGTTCTACCTTCCTCCAAGTGCCTAAATTGGCACTTAACAGGAGGAAGGGAGAACATAAATAAAAAAGGAGCAGGGAAGTTCTATCCACACGGAGCTCGGGGGAGGGGAAAGAAAGGAGAGAGGAAGGTAGGTAGGAAGGAAGGCATCTTCTCTGTCACCGAGAAAGGTGGATGATGGATGACATGCAGTGCCCTAAAAAATAAAAGCATTTGTTTTGTCGCCTTTTCCTTGAACGAAGGTGAATTTCTGCCTCTGAATGAAAAAGTAGTGGGAGTGCCAGGCTCTCAGGAAGATGTGCTTTCAACTACACTACAGAGTAAAAGAAGCACCAGTGTGTAAAGGCTTACATAAGGCTTGCTTAGAGACCCAACACACAAACGGCAAGCACAGAGAAAACCTAGGCCTGGAGCCACTGTTATCTACCTGCCCACTGCTAACAGTCGATATTAGGTCCAGAATAACCACAAAACAGCAACCAACTGGCCAGAGAAATGGAGCTGCTAGATGAAAACCAGCCCAAGCTAGCACCAACAGTCCTCTGGGAGTGTTAAAATACCTAAGATCCAAGGATGCGAGTGAGACTGCGAAGATTAGCATCTGGACCCCACCTCACTAGCGCCACAGGTAGAAACATGGGACACCTCCTGACCTTCAACGTGTGACCAAGCTAACAGTCAGGGCCAGTATTAACCTGACGGGACTGCCAGTAAGATCATCATGCACAATAAGCAAACCAGAAACTACTAGGTTCAAAAAAGACAAATTGCATATCACTTCCAATGATTACCGACAGCCTGTTTACCTGTCCAAAGTCTGGGAGGAAATGATCTTTGCTCTCAATTAGGCAACCACACTGAAGAACAACTGTATGTAAATCCTGTAAAAAAAAGAGAACTCTCTCCTCCCTCCTTCAAAGTGGATTATTTAATTTCAAATTTCAACATCATCAAAGCAGTTGATGATTTATGGACACAGTGTGCTTCAGAGTAAGCAGTAAATACTCCAGGCCAGGAATGCCTCTTCAGTCTTCCAGACAAACACTGCTTTACTATGAGGCCGTAACAGTTATCACATTCACTTTTCTTCTTTTTTTTCTTTCACATTCACTTTTCATCTTAAATTATTCAACTAGTCTAGAAAAAGCTTGTCACCATAAAACAAAACAAAAAAAACAAACAAACTTTTTATTTATTGTATTTTTCTGACTTACCTGAACCTTCATGCCGCAATTAAGTTTTCACATTTATAAAATACTTAAGTTTCAAAAGAGTAAACCAAAGCTTTAACCATCTGATGCCAGAGCACACTTTAAGTTTTAAACTATCCTATAATGAGAGACACCAGCCTGGCATGGTGGCCTGTAATCCCAGTACTCAGGGAGGCAGAGCCAAGTGGGTCTCTGTGAGTTTGAGGCCAGCCTGGTCTACAAAGTGAGTCCAGGACAGCCAAGGCTACACAGAAATCCTGTCTTGAAGAAAAGAGAGAGAGAGACAGACAGACACACACAGACAAACAGAGACAGACAGACAGACACCACCTAGCATTGTCAGTGTTTTGCTTTACAGTTTTAGAGTTTAAAAAACCCAACAGTGTATAAAGCTATAAAGCCAGATCCCTTACAAACATAAACTTATTACATGGAGTATGCTTACTAAAGATGAATTTTAAGGATAAAATGCATTCAGTGTTATAACTAAATACATACTTGAAAATACAGGAAAAGGTCATTCACACATTTTCATATCTTAGGTACCCAGTGACAAACATGGCTCAGGATTTGTTAACACCAAGCATTTCATTAATAAATTCACAAAACCAGCTTTCCAAAAAAAAAAAAAAAAACCCAAAACCAAAACCAAAAAACCTCATAACATACACATTTTAAGATGAAAATTATCTAAAAGCATTACTCTTTGTCTGTTGCTATGTAAGTCATCACTGAGGATCCTCATTGAAGGACATCTGCTCTATCCTTCTACCAATGTGGTTGCAGGATTTTGGAAATAAAAACACTTCATTCAGCATAATGAAACAAGAGATGCTTTTAAACTTAAATGAGAGAACTATAAAGGAAAGAAAGCCTTCTAAATTCCCAACACAGTGGACGATCAGTCTCCTCCACATCCCCCACAGTTGCTGAGGCCCAGCAATGCCGCTATTCTAAAACTACCAACCCAGACAGACAAACAAGAGCAGTACTGTGATTAGAGCAAATTCTCTGAGAACTTCAGAGTTTTGTTGTTGTTGTTTGTTTTTTAAGTACACCTCATCAGCAAATAGGAGAAACAAAGCTGTTTCAAGTATATAGGAACTAAAGCTGCCACAAACGCTGGAGAGGCCAAGTGTCTTCTACAAGACGGATGTGCCGACAGGAGAGTCACGGACTGTCTACTTAGCTCAGAGCACTCTTCTGAACACGATGACACGCTCACCTGTGCAGCAAGGTCGGGGTTCTGGCTCAGTGACTGCATCATGCTTCTCATGTATGGAGCAGACAGCATGTTCTGCATGAGCTGTGGGTTTTCAGTTATTTGTTGCAACAAGCTTTGCATTCCTGGTGTGTTGAACATACTCGCTAAAATTTCATTTACAAAAAACAAACAAAAAACAGATTAAGACATGTATCAATATTTTAAAACAGTGTATATTGTACTTATATTTAGTTAACTGAAGCAATATATGGCCATTTCCCTTTAGCAATAGATGCGCTTTCTGCAGTTTGGTTCCCCATGGTCAACCACAGTCCAAATCTCGTCCTACTCCACTCCTTCCCCAGCATAGCCATACCTAATAGGGTTGAAAACCTAAACAGAATTGCTATCCATTATTAATTACTTAGCTCAGCTTTCAGATCAACCCTTATTTTACTCAATATTAGCTCCAAGGCACAAAAATTCTGACCCTGGCATTTCAAAGGCACCAAAAGAAGCAAATATGCTTCCTTTGAGTGAAAAGAGAACAGTTCTGACATAATTCTGGGGGGGGGGGGGGGGGAAGCACCACTGTAATGTTAACTAAACTATTTATTCTTCATTCCCATTCTGCTTTTTGAACTAATGTCATTTTATCTGGCTTAAAGTCAAGTTTCTTATTTGTTTTAAGTCTTGTGTTTGTGGTATCCCTTTATTTTCAAGTTTCAAGTTAGCTTTTTCTACATTCCAAAGTTCAAAAATATAAGACAATTTGGCATACTACAGCCTACAAGACCAATCTGGCTTTCACAATCTGTTTTTATACAGTCTACAAAGTGGACACTGTTTTTACATTTTTACATGGTAAGAGAAAAACGTCTAGTGAGAATAAATATTTGTAGAAATGTGGAAGCTACTGAAACCCAGTGTTCGGTGACAGTAAGTACCATTTTGTGGGAACAGGTACACTGACTCTACTGCTGGGCGCTTTCACACTAGAAAGGTGCAGGGCACCCCAACAGGCACTGTGGTGCCAGCCCTGATTCATATGGCTTCATAGTGCCATAAGAAACCACTCTAGCATTTGTTTTTGTTTTTTTGAGACAGGGTTTCTCTGTGTAGCCTTGGCAGTCCTGGACTCCCTTTGTAAACCAGGCTGGCCTTGAACTCAGAGATTCACCTGCCTCTGCCTCTGCTTCCTGCCTGAGTGTTGGGATTAAAGGCGTGCATCACCATACCCAGCTGCATCTGTTTTTCTTAATCACAAGTGCAAAGTAATCATGTAAGAAGTACAGGAAGAGAAGCAGATTGTCATATCACGGGGATAAGGTGCAGTGGAGCATGGATTAGCTTACCAAATGAAATGGCAAAACACTGCTCCGTATCAAATAATACAACATACACAAACATTATCAGACTACGCACCTATCACAACACACTAGCCAGCAAGAGAGAGCCAGAAGGCCAAGGCAGAATGCTAAGTTCTAAGCTAGTTTGGGGCACATGAGACTCCATCTCAAAAAACGAAATAGGGCCAAGAAGATGGCACAGCAGTTAGGAGTTGGTCCTATTCCAGGGGGCCCAGGCTTAAGTCCCAGGACCCACATAACAACTCACAATCACCTGTAACTCCAGTGCTTGATGCAAAGCCCTCTGCTGGCCTCCTTAGGTACTGCATGTACATGGTACAGACACACATGCAGGCAAACACCCCTAAGCTTAAAATTCTTTTAAAAAAAGGTATGTAAAAACAAAACCAAAATACAACCCCAAACTAACACTCCTCATTCTATGTCATAGCAACCCAGGCACTAAACAGTCAGTCAGCACTTGGTGTTTATCTCAATAGCTAAGAAAAAGGTGTGTGTTGGTGCTGAAGAGATGGCTCAACAGTTAAAAGGACATGCTGTTCTTTCAAAGGACCAGTTTGATTCTCAGCACCCATGTCAGTGACCTGTAACTCCAGACAATCTGATAGGCTCTGTAGCCACACACCACACATATGCAAACACACACACACACACACACACACACACACACACACACACAGAGAGAGAGAGAGACAGAGAGAGACAGAGAGGTAAATAGTGTCTAGTTTAATAAAATAAACCACATATCTTGTCACCCACTACTGTAAGAAACTAGCAGGCTTTAAAGTCACCTTATGATCAGCTTGGGGTTTCACCATAGAACTGGGGAAAATTTCTGCCAACTACATATCATATGGAATTAATACTGAAGCTACATAAAGAAATGCAAATATTAAACAACAACAAAAGAACCTCAAAATCATTCACTCGGGGGCTGGAGAGATGGCTCAGTGGTTAATTAAGAGCACTGTCTGCTCTTCCAGAGATCCAGAGTTCAATTCCCAGTAACAACATGGTAGTTCACAGCCATCTATAATGAGATCTGATTCCCTCTTCTGGCCTACAGGTGTACACACAGATAGGGAATTCATACACTATATAAACATAAATAAATAAATAAATAAATACATCTTTAAAGAAAATCATTCACTCAGTAAATCCATCCAGTAATAAGCTGAGTAAATGATTCTCAAAAGGCATCCAAATACTTTAAAAAGTTCAACATCCTTAGATATTAGACAATGCACATTAAGACTGCTTTGAGATTCCATCTCACTCCAGTTAGAATGCTTAAGAAATCACTGGTGACAATGTGGGGCAAGAGGCACACTTAGTCACTGCATATGGGGATATAAACTTGTGCAGCCATTGTGGAAATCAGTATGGAGGATCCTAGAAAAACTCAAAGTAGAATCACCATGTGACCCGGCCATACCATACCTGGGTACAGATCTGAAGGCTATTCATAACAGCTAGGCTACAGAGCTAGCCTAAATATCCACCTACAAACAAACTGACACAGACTATGTGAAATATATATGCAGTGCAAGTTTATGTAACTGCAACAATATAAAACTACGGTTATGACATCTGTAAGGATTGTATGGAAGCAGGTAAAAGTCTTTATGCTAAGTGAAATGAGCCAGACTAAATACATTTTCTCTCACATTTGGAATTAGATTTAAAGTTGCGTGTGTCTCTAATTATATCTAAGTGTATTTAAACCAGGGAACTAAAAAGGGGAACATGAGAGGGGAGGAAGAGATCTTAAAAGACAGAGGAAACACCTGAATACGTGCAATAAAAAAGCAGAAACTGGGATTAACTGGAAGAAGAAATAAAACCAGTTTGGGAAGATAGAACACGGGGAAGACAGTGGGGAAGGGGAACAAAGAAGAGAAAGGCATGATTTGCGTGCACAAATATGCCACTGTGAATGTCAATGCTTTTTATGCTAATCTAAAAATGATAAATTAGCCTTCCTCCCACACAGACCTCACAACTCACTGTGAAAGAGTCTAGTTATGGGGTCTGACATTAAGACCCAGAAACTTAGTTTTTTGGGAAGTTGGAGTCAGTCACTGCTACCCACAATGGTCTTGAACTTCCAAATTCAAGTGGTCTCCCTGCCTCAGTCCGCCTGGCACAGAAGCCTGCTGCTCTACTCCAGCCACTGGGCTCTGGCCTTTGAACTGATGGTTGAGATTCCATAAATAGAAATCACAAGACCAACTAAAACCCATGGAATAAAACAATCTCTCTGGACACTATCTCATTAGAATGTGTGGACACAAAACTGCTTTAAAAATCTTCAGGGGGCTGGAGAGATGGCTCAGAGGTTAAGAGTACTTGTTGCTCTTCCAAAGATCCTGAGTTCAATTCCCAGCAACAACCAAACCAAACCAAACCAAAGAGCTAGGAGTAGTGGCGCATGCCTTTAATCCCAGCACTTGGGAGGCAGAGGCAGGTGGATTGCTGTGAGTTCGAGGCCAGCCTGGTCTACAAAGCGAGTCTAGGACATCCAAGGCTACACAGAGAAACCTTGTCTCAAAAAAACCAAAACCAAACCAAATCAATTCCCAGCAACCACATAGTGGCTCATAACCATCTGTAATGGGATCTAGTGCCCTCTTCTGGTGGGCAGGCATACACGCAGGCAGAGCACTGTATACATAAGTCTTTTTAAAATAAAAATCTTCAGTAACATTCTAACTGGTAATACACATAAATAATCAGACATCATTTATGTAAAGTTTCTTTCAGGAAGAAAAATCAAACCAAAACAACAAAATCTTTCATTTAACAATGGCAATGAATCCAGGAGGGAAGAATCTAACAGGAGTCTCACAAACTCTGACTAAAAAACAACTACAGACCCAAACACCTCAATATCCAGATTTTAGCTTTCACAAAAATATGGCTGGCCTCAAAAATGGGCATGCACACCAACAGTGCTAAGATTTGGTTCAAATAGCACAGAGCAAAACTAAACATACTCAGCAACAAGGATCCTCATCAGCAATTACCTAAGGGTGACATCAAGACCACTCCCGCCAGAGGTACACATACATGTCCTCCCTGATTGTGCCAACACTGAAGCCTTAGTTCACACATATCACCAGCCCCTACGCCAACTCAGCAGACCGTCACAATTTCCAAGTCCACTCTGGTCTCTGCTAAGATCCAACACATAGTGCTTTTGCTTTATCTGGAAATGTCAATTTTGTTATCCAAGCTTCATACCTAATTCTAGATCTCTATAAAGAATGGAGGGCCCAGGGGTCCCGCTCAAACTAAGGTACCAGCCAAGGACAATACAGGCGGTAAACTTTAAATCCCTACCCAGATCTAGCCAATGGACAGAACATTCTCCACAGTTGAGTGGAGAGTGGGATATGACTTTCTCACGTACTCTGGTGCCTCACATTTGACCATGTCCCCTGGAGGGGGAGACCTGGTAGCACTCAGAGGAAGGACAGCAGGTTACCAAGAAGAGGCTTGATACCCTATGAGCATATACAGGGGGAGGAAATCCCCCTCAGGAACAGTCATAGGGGAGGGGAATAAGGGGAAAATGGGAGGGAGGGAAGAATGGGAGGATACAAGGGATGGGATAAACATTGAGATGTAACAAGAATAAATTAATAAAAAAAAAAAGAAATAAATAAAATATTACCAAAATCTAAAAATAAATAAATAAAAACATTTTTAAAAAATGGAGAAACCAGGTTTTTTTAAAAAAAGGCTACAGAGCTGGGCATGGTGGCGCACGCCTTTAATCCCAGCACTCGGGAGGCAGAGCAGGTGGATCGCTGTGAGTTCGAAGCCAGCCTGGTCTACAAAGTGAGTCCAGGATGGCCAAGGCTACACAGAGAAACCCTGTCTCGAAAAACCAAAAAAAGGCTACAATATGGTATTGAAGCCATATATTCCCAGAAGGAAATACTTTTCAGCAAAACAAATCATAGACATACACAGTATAAATGGATTTCAAAACCAGTATGGACAGCCACGGAAGAACCACACACGTAGCCTATTTCTGTGCATGTATAGAGTTAAAGATCACTCACTGTCTCAGGGAAAGAGTGAATGAAGCAAGAGATGGAAATCTTTGAATCAGGCAACAGCTTAGGAGTTAAGACAGCTAAATCTGCATTTTCATGTGATGCCCTGCATGTATGTCCGCAATGACAGTATAACCATAGCACTAACGAGAGCAGCTTGTTCACTTCTTCATCAGCAAGTGGATATGTGGTTTATTTTCAGTTACTCAGCCATTATTTCCTATGTCCTAGCTTACTCAAATAGCTTCAGAATCAAGTTCCTTTCATCAATTCTGACTCCCCCAATTAGTTATTTTGCATAACTGTGACAAAAATTGGAATAAGACAGTTTAAAAGAGAAATTTATTTGGCTCATGATTTCAGAGACATTAGTCCACAACAGCATGGAAATCTTGGCAAAGAATGATAATTCACATCATGGTAGCCAAGAAGCAGGGAAGAGGCAGGGCTGAGATATGTCCAAGGACCCATCCTTAGTGACCCAACATTACCAAAACCTTCCAAATTAGTGACAGCACTGAGGCTTTAACACGTAAACCTGTGAGAGGCATTTCATCCAAACCGTAATACTCCATATTTGTTCTCTGAATAACAACCAAGCTAATTTCATTATCATCTTAAAATGTCATCCCTCCTCTGTGCTCTGGAGATCTTCTGTACAGTATGGTGACTACATTCAATCATGACGACGAATACACAGATCAGGACATGTTATAGGGCACAGAGATAGAGTAGCAGTTAAGAGAGAGAGAGAGCTTACTTCCCTTACAGGGAACCTGGCTCAATCCCTGGCACCTACATGATGGCTCACAACTGACTAGACTCTAGACATCTCCAGCTCTAAGGCATCTGACACCCTTTCCTGATTACCATGGGCTCCTGGACACACATGGCGTGCACACACTCTTAAATAAATATTTAACACAAATACATTATACCCCATAGACATATACAAGTTAAAAATTCTATCTCTCAAACAATCCTAGAAGCCTGTAATAAAGAGTCTTTATAAAAGGGAAGCACACAAATACAGAAATAGTATCAATAATTTCATTATCAATGCAAGGCACACATACCTCCGGCTCCAGGCACCAAACCTGGCCCTGAGGCACTCTGCCCAGCTGGGGTACTGGTGGCACTACCAGCAGAGCCACTCATGGTGCCAGTGGTGCTCCCAGTAGCTGGTGAGCTCTGGGACGTCTGTGGAGCCCACGGGTTGGGTAGTGGATCCCTATTTTCTGTACGAGAAGGCTGGTTCCCTTCTGTTGAAGAGGTACTGCTCACTAAGGAAGCAAATGGATTGCCACCAAACTGTAATAAAAGATAAAAAAAACATTAATTACAGACTCGCTTTTCAATGAAGCCACGTTCTCTGTACAGCAGTGCCCTCAATCACAGACTGTCCATGTTAGTCATGGCCAGCTCTTAGGCTTGAGCCCTGGAATAAATAATCACCTGCTCTTGCGCTGCATTCAGCATAGGCTCCTGGATATCTGTGTACATGCGCCGTAAAGCATTGTAGCCCCCAGGAATACTTTCTAGGTTGCTCAAGGCTCGGTCCTGGTTTCTCATCATTTCCTGCATCATCGCTGGATTTCTGGCAAGTTCCAATGTCTAAGAAAGAAATCTCCATTTTAAAAAAGAACACTGAAATATGCAAGGAATTCCTTCAACATTTAGCTTATGAGAAGCCACTGACTACGACTAGCTCCTGCACTAGGCCCCAGAAAACTGAAGGGAGCCACTTGTGCTAAGTGCCAGGTAGTCAAACCGAACTTCAAACAACTATTTTGAAAAGTTAGAAACAGAGGATTCCAGTCAATCTGAGTCAGCATTTTAACTCTATTAGGAGAGTGACTGCCTGGTGCTGCCTACCTCTGTGGTCCTTACTAGTGTTTGACCTGCTAAAAAGCCTTGACTTCATTTGCTCAATTCATGGAACTACTAATTCTGGTTTTTTGTTTTGGTTTGGTTTTTTGAGACAGTGTTTCTCTGTTACACAGAGCACTGACTATCTTGGCTTCTTTTTGTAGAGCAGGCTGGACTCGAACTCAGTGATCCACCTGCCTCTGCCTCCTGAGTGCTGGGATTAAAGGTGTGTGCCACAATGCCCGGCTCTACTAATTCTGTTTTACAGGATGAGGTGCCATCAAATTCTACAATCAAAAAGGCCAACTAAGATTTTTAAGCTGGGGGCGGGGGGAGGTGTTGGAGAGGTGGCTCAGTGGTTAAGAGCACTGGCTGCATTTCCAGACGTGCTAAGTTCAATTCCCGGCAACCACATGGAGCTCACAACTGTATATAACTCCAGTTCCAGAGGCTGGGACACACTCTCATAGGCATACATGTAGGCAAAACACGAATGCAAATAAAATAAATAATTTTTAAAAAGAGTTTTAAGCCAAATTTGCTATATTTAAGCTAGGAGAGTACTTCTTAAACGTCCTGGTGGCTTTCATCTCTAAAAATAACAAATTCACAGGACATCACAAAGTAGTGTGTTTGAGTAAACAATCCATCTCCAAAAATAGACTTTTTAATTTCTTAAAACCTCAACCCCACCCCAGCCCACCCCCAGCCAGTTTTTGAGACAAGGTTCTGTCCGTATTCTCTGCTGTACTAGAACTCACTATGTAGACTAGGCTGGCCTCAAACTCCTGCCTCTCCTCCCAAGTACTGTGATTAAAGCCGTGTGCCACCATACTTAATCTAAATGGTGTTCTCCTCTTCCCAAACTGCTTTTTCATTTGTTTTAAATGTGTGTGGAGTAGGGCACTGATGTCACCTCTCCATTCTGCACTTTAGGACCCTTTTCTCTGACACACAATACTGAGGAGAAATGGGCATGAAAAGTTCATCTCCTAAGAAGTGTTTTTTCTTTTTGGTTTTTCCAGACAGGGTTTCTCTGTGTAACCTTGGCTGTCCTGGACTCGCTTCGTAGACCAGGCTGGCCTCAAACTCAGATTATCTGTCTGCCTCTGCCTCCCAAGTACTGAGATTAAAGGTGTGTGCCACCATGCCCGGCAGAAGTGTTTTTTAAAAAAAGAATTTTCAAGCATAGTAGAAAATTCAGAGTTCAACCAGACCAGATTAACATCAATATTTTGCTGACTTTCCTCAAATAATGGTTGGGATTCTCTTTAACTGTACAGTACACACACAAGGCAATCTCTGGAACCACAGAAAAGAACATATTTTATCTTTCAATTTATATAAAGATATTTTATTATATATAAATAAAACCTTATTATATATAAAATTTTATTATATGGAAATAAAACTTATTTAGTCAAGTGAAAGGAAATCCTTTTTTACATACTTGTCTCATTATATCTGGGTTATTAAGCATATGACTAATCTCTGGATTTCTCTGTATCAACTGCTGCATCTGTGGATTGGCCATAATCAACTGCCGCATCAGGTCAGGGTTTGAGAGCATGCTCTGGACGAAGGGATTTTCCATGATCTGGACCATCATTTCAGGGTTAGACAAAAGCTGCCGTTGCATTTGGCTCTGCAGTTCAGAGAAGTTGGTGGTATTTAAACCCAAGCTACTCAGACCTGCAAGTCCTCCAAGTCCACCTTAAAGGATAAGAGGGAAAAACAAAAATGAAAATCACAAGTTTGTGCTGAAATATGAAGAATCATTAACTCTATAATATATAAGCATAACAGTTCTACCACTCATTTTTAAGATATTATGTTATACTTACTATTGTACTATTCAGCTTTAATTCCTAGACTAAGGCCTAGATATGAAGTGTTGCCCCAAAACCTTGATCCTCAGCTGGTGGCACTGATGAAGGTGATCATGGTGCTAATGAGTTCGTAGCTCAATGGGCTATACAGTGCAGTGATTGAAGGGACGTTTTGCTGTTACAAACAAGGGACTTCTATATGTGTATTATAAAGATGTTCTTGTACTCCATATTGGAGTCTGCATGTACACTCCATCACTATCCTACAGCACACACTGCTAGCAGTTTGTTCTGAGTTAACCTCACCCACGGCAGACAGATGTTCCTGTTACTATCCCACCAATATCAGCAGACACTATTTTTGTGTTTCAAGAACTGTCTGAACCCAGACACCCAAGGAAAAGGGGATGAACGAAAGGATTAACATGGGAGACAGACACTGCTGGTCTTATGACTGACCATCTGACCAGAGAGGCAAAACAGAGTTCTGAAATGATCAATACCTTGTTTCTGTTCTCCCCCACCCCAGATAATCTTCTGGCACATGATTAGCAGCTCTGAGATAAAGCACAACTTACAGACTCACCTGCCTCTTCTTAGTCTGTCCTGAGCAGAAGCTTCAGGACAATGGTCACTGTAAGGGACACAGCTCTCTGCTGTGCCCTCCTTGCCATACCACAGGCAAGGGGCAGCAGTCCATCAGCTGAAACCATGTGCCAAAACGAATTTTACTTCATATAAACTGCTTCTTTCTGGTGAATGTCACAGTTGACCTCTGAACCCCAAACACATCCTACAACCAAAATTAGCCAAATTTCCAACTTTGACTTATTTGTCTGTTTATTTTTAAATGTAGAAGTGTTCTGTCTTCATATACACCTGCATGCCAGAAGAGGACATCAGATCCCTTTATAAATGGTTGTCAGCCAACATGTGGTTGCTGGGAACTCAATTCAGGATCTCTGGAAGAGCAGCCAGTGTCTTAACTGCTGAGCTATCTCACCAGCCCTAACTTTGATAATTAACAAAATCAAGTAGACATGTTTTTCTTTGCCTGTCTAGTATAATACAACATATTTATTCTTTCTTGATCTCTCACAGGGTTCCTAAAAACCTAGGCATTTTGAGTGCCTTTTGCTATTTATAGCACGCTCTATAGATCAGTATACTAATGAGGCATAATAGTGAAAGTGCCCTGGATAGCCACAGGCTGATGGAGATGGTCATCAGAAAGTCTAATGGAATAAATGTCAAACTTCCAGACCCACCCACCAGTCATGGAAGGAGAAGAGAAGCAACTGGAGACTCATCCCTGTGTAACCCTAAACCTAAACACACACACAGACAGACAGACACACACTTATTTATTATTAGTATTGTGTGTGGCACAGTAAATCAATGCCATGCTCTAAAACTTGTGTACTACATATTGGCACACTATGATTGAGTTACCGAAAAATTCTTATGCAAAGGGTAAAAAGGTGTGATTCCTAACATGTGAAAATGATACTTAAGAAAAACTAGACTAGCTGCAGCCTTAGAGGGCTGATAAAGACATTTAAGCCATTCTATTTAGTCTACCTTTTATTAGCTTCAAACATTTTTCCTCAACAAAAATCTCAACATTTGCACCTGAGTAAGAACAGCAGAGTGGGGCTGGAGAAGTTGAGTATGAAGTGCCTGCCCAGCATGCAGGGGGACAAGACAGGGGAGGAGGGCAGGGAGGAGGCAGGAGGAAAAGGCAGCTGCGGCGGGGAGGAGGCAGGAGGAAAAGGCAGCTGCAGCGGGGAGGAGGCAGGAGGAAAAGGCAGCTGTGGTGGGGAGGAGGCAGGAGGAAAAGGCAGCTGCGCAGGGGGAGGCAGGAGGAAAAGGCAGCTGCAGCAGGGAGGAGGCAGGAGGAAAAGGCAGCTGCAGCAGGGAGGAGGCAGGAGGAAAAGGCAGCTGCAGCAGGGAGGAGGCAGGAGGAAAAGGCAGCTGTGGTGGGGAGGAGGCAGGAGGAAAAGGCAGCTGCAGCAGGGAGGAGGCAGGAGGAAAAGGCAGCTGCGGTGGGAGGGGGGGGGTGGGGGGGGGGGGGGGGGGGGAGTGGGTGGGGGGAGCAGGAGGAGGAAAAGGAAAGTGGTTTTGGGCTGACAGGAGATGCTTCACTATTGATACTCAGCAAACAGTTCTTTCACATGTTTAAGACTGTTTCAAGATTTTTAAAAAGTATTAGAGATTATTATAGTTATTAGGGTTGTTTGTTTTGTTTTTATTGAGATGTGGTTTCTCTGTGTAGCCTTGGCTGTTCTGGATTTGCTTTGTAGACCAAGCTGGCCTTGAATTCACAGCAATCTGTCTTCCTCTGCCTCCCAAGTGCTGGAATCAAAGGCAAGTGTCACCACATCTGGCTGTTAATTATTTATTATTTTATGCTTATGAGTGTTTTGCCTGCCTGCATGTATGTGCACCACAGGCATGCTCAGTGTTCATGGGGGTCAGAAGAGAGTGTCAGGTCTCTTGAAACTGGAATTATAAGATGGTTGTGAGCCACAATATGGGTGCTGGGAACTGAACTGGGTCCTCTGCAAGAGCAAACAATGAGCCATCTCTTAAAAACTGAGTTATCTCTCCGGCCCCTAGGACAGTTTCCAAGTAACTAATCCAAGTCCAGAGTGATGCTATCTACATATAATCTCCACACTTGGAAAGCCAATGTGGAAGACTAACCTAGGCTACATTTGCAAGACTTTTTCAAACAAAACACAAGACACAAAAAACAAACAAACAAACACCAAAACTAGTATAGTCTACCGGGTACCTTCCTTACACAATGAAAAAAAATTATTACTCACTTGATCACAGCTCATCTACTAACTGTATCCTCAGATGCAATTACATGGTAGTCAGATTACAAGGTACACAGAGGCTACATCTCTTTCATTAAAAAAACACAGGTGTGGGGGCTGGAGAGATGGCTCAGGGGTAAGTGCACTGTCTGCTCTTCCAGAGGCCCTGAGTTCAATACCCAACAACCACATCGTGGCTCAAAACCATCTGTAATGTGATCTGATGCTCTCATTTGGTGTTCACGCATACACACAGAGCTCTCATACATACATAAAATAAATAAATCTTTTTAAAAAGCCAAACAAAGCAACAACAACAAAAACCACATACACACAGGTGTGGTGGTGCATGTCTTTAATCCCAGCACTCCAGAGGCAGGCAGATCTGAGTTCTAGGCCAGCCTGGTCTACAAAGAGAGTCCAGGACAGCCAGGGCTCTGTGTAACAGAGAAACCCTGTCTTGAAAAACAAAACAAAACAAAACAAACGAGAACAGAACAGAGCTCTGGCTGTCCTGAATCTCACTCTGTAGACTAGGCTGTCCTCAGAGATCGGCCTACCTCTGCCCCCAAGTACTGGGATTATAGGTGTGCCATCACCATCGCCTGGCTCCAAGCTATTTCTTAACACAATTATAGAAGTAAGCCATGAAAAGCTTTTAAAACTTGTTTTGTTACGTGATTTGTCTTTTTTTGGGGTTGGTTTTATTTTGTTTGAGACAGGGTTTCTCTTGTAGTCTTGGCTGTCCTGGACCTTCCTTGTAGACCAGGGTGGCCTTAAACTGACAGAGATCGGCCTGCCTCTGCCTCCCAAGTGCTGGGATTAAAGGTGTGTGCCACCAGGCCTGGTAAGTGACTTGTCTTTTATCTTGTCACTTTATCTAAAACTGCCCTTAGAGGAAGAGAACATTTAACTCACTATCTAAAGAACCACTAAAACAACACTCACCTAAGCCAAAAGGGCTGTTAGCAGCAGAGCCAGATGTGGAGTCACTATTAGGAGCTGGTGCACTGGTCACATTGTTTCCAGTGGTATTTGTTTGCTGAGTTGAATGATCCTGTGGCCTAGTGAAACAATTAAATCACAATGTAAGATGCAGAACTCATTATTTTTAAAAGAAGTTCTAAAATTCTAATAGCCAGACAAAGGGTAAGTTCTTGTAAACAGAATGTCATCAATACCCTGCCTGAAACAGCTGAGTGTCATGAACAAATACTGGAAGCACAGTAAAGCTTTATTATAAAATGACTATTGGCCTCCTCTCTGAATATAGTATACATGAATGTTTCATTGCTTTCAATCACAATGATTGTTTAGGAAAGGGCAATTAGTCACCTCACAGAACATAATCACAGCCAGTAACGCCCATAGAGCTCAAACACTTAAACCATTTGCTAGATCCATGGTTAGGGGTAGTATAACCTAAGTCTTTGAACATGTTAAAAGTAAAAACCGTAAGAAGACACTTAAGGGGCTGGAGAGATGGCTCCATAGTTAAGATCGTTTGCTGCTCTTCCAGAGGACTGTACTTAGTTTCCAGCACCCACATCAGGTGGCTCACAACCACAGCTCCAGAAGAATCAGACACCTCCAAAAGTGCACATGAGTGTGCCTGTGTATATACCCACACGTACGTGTCCAAGCACAGAAGCTGATGGATTGGCAAGGCACTGGCTATGATAAAGGGGAGAGTTGTTGAGCGGGCTTGTTCTGGTATCACTATGTAATTAGGCAAAAGTCAAGACTGCATCCCATGTGCCTCTGGTCCAAGGAGCTAGCTTCCCCTGGAATCCCATGCTGGGTAAAGGAAAAAAGCTGGAGACTTGGTGCCAACTAGAGGGAGAGAGAGTCTGACTCCTGGAATGCCATTTCATCAGTTTTGACAACTGGATATGCCACATTGTAGACTGAAGCCACGACAAGGAAGGGTGGGTAGGCAGGCCTCACTTTTACTAAGGATTATCTAGTCATGTAAACCTCTTAACATCTATTTAAACCTAACGTTTTGTCAAGACCCAGAAGATGAGGATGGAAAGGCTGTCACTGGACTGTTGTTCTTCCCAGTATGACTACATCCAATGGATTTCCCTTCTCTATCTTCAGCATTACTTGTCTGTTTCCCTGGACTAGGGGTTGAGCTAGCTTAAGGCAGCCAAGGCTTGGGCTTTGACACTAACAATAGGGTGCCATCTTTACTTAGAGAAATTTAACACAGCAGGACTATATTAGAGAAGCCACATTCATCTGACAGCAGGTAAGATTATGGACCTCACCATTTTGTTCACTGATTCAAAGGTCTGTTTTTCACTTCAACATCCCAGAAATCAGAATCGGTCTTATACTTGCTTGACAGCTCAGTATGAGCCATCATGTATGTGTATGCGTGCTCTGTGCACATCAGTTATTTGCATGTGTCCTCAGTAAAGCTGGACCACTGTCATGCAAGAAGTCATCGAGCACACAGAAAAGCACAGGAGGAGCACATTTCCTCATCCACCCCTGAGTGAACACCACACAAAAGCCTGCCAAGGGTACAAATGCCCTGAGAGAAGCCCCCAGAGCGAGTGCACATCGAGCCTTTGAAAGATACACTTCATTACAATGCTTTCGGCCGTTGTCTGCAGCACAGGGAGGGTGGGAAGAATGAGGCTCACAGCCCACAGTGAGGCACACCTATCACCCCGCACTCAGGATACTAAGGCGGGAGGAATAAGTTCATGGTCGGCCTGGACTACACTGACGCTGCCTCCAAAAGAAAGCTAGTGTGGCAACACAAATATGCTTCCAGTACTGGGGATGTGAAGGCAACATGGCAACAGACTCAGGCTGACCCAGGCTATGCAGCACAGCAAGCCAAGGCTAGCCACAAAGCTAATAATAATAGAGCGTGAAGAAGTTTTAGGAGGCTTTTGTCATTTACCCCATTACCTTATCTTAGGCATTTGTATAGTAGTATATGATACAACAAAATTCCATATTCAAGTAAGTGTGATGCAGCTCTCTCACTAGTGACGAAACAAAAATTTACATGATATTCAGAACAATAATGATAAAAAGTAAATTTCTTTCAAAAAATATCACACATTAATAAATTAAGATAGACCAGGTAGGTGGTTGGTGGCACACACCTTTAGTCCCAGTACTCAGGAGACAGAGGCAGGTGGACCTCTGTAAGCTCGAGGCTAGCTTAGTCTATGAGTACGTTCCAAGACAGTCAGAGCTAAAACAGAGAAATCTGTCTTGAAAAAAACCAACCAAACACAAAAGTATGATTGATCTGTAGTTTACTAACATGTTACCAAAATCATGTCTAAAAGTTTCCCTAAAGCAAAGAGAACATCTTTAAAAATAAGTTGTTACCTAACTCAAAAGATTTCTACATAATGACCAGCTGACTTTTCTAAAGTTTGAAATGGGGAGCCGCCCTGGATTTGCACCCCAGTCCCCCTCACAGAATTGTTTACATAACAAATGTGCTGGCATGGAGTGACACTGCTGCTATTCACCAAACACTTTGCTATCAACAGAAACAAAGAAAAGTCCTTTAACCATTTAAATAAGGTTAAATGGTAAGGAAAGCCCTTTAAAGCCTAAACTGGTTATTTAAAAAAGACATACCTGTTCTGTGTTTTGATGACAAGGTGAACAGTAAGTCCATCTTGAATTCCATGCTGACTCAAAGTATCTTGATCTTTTAAAATTTTTCCAGCAAATATCAACACAAGTTGGTCAGTATGAGATTTGAAACGTTTAGAGATTTCTTCTTTGAACTGAGTAAGATAAAGAATAAATAACATTTATTTTTATTAATATGGGAGTCTGCAGCACACCACCCAGACTGGCTTGTGAAGTTCCTCTAGAAGGTCCCACGACTCTGACACAAACAGTGCGCTCCTGCCTTGGTGTGCAATGGTCCCATCTCTACCACAAAGGACTCACTGCATATGCTGAAAATATGTGGGTGTTTCCTTCTTATATCAACAGGACCGAATATAGTTGAGGTCTCAAATTAGCTCTTGATAAGCTCACTATCACTGTCCCTTGAACTTCCATCTTTAGCCCCTTTCTTTCTTTTTAATTCCAATACACACACAGGCATGCTCACATTCTCAGCCTTTATACTGACCATCCCCACCATAGCAGCACCAGGAAAGTACATAGTAAATAGTAAAGTCTTTTTCATAGAGTCAAATAAACTATAAACAGAGAAAGAATGCACAAAGGACAGTTGAGGAAGGCTTTCCAGAACTGAAAACCAAAAGATTAGAAAAACAAACAAACAAAATCAGGAAAAACTGGGGACCTGCTTGTTAGAGAGAACAGAACAGCCTTCACATGCAGATAAAGAACAGGACACTACAGGCACTCACTACCATCTCTTTTTCTTTTCAGTTTTTCAAGATAGGGTTTCTCTGTGTAGCCTTGGCTGTCCTGGACTCAAGAGATCCACCTGCCTCTGCCTCCTTGAGTGCTGGGATTACAGGCGTGCACTACCGCACCCAGCTCTGATCACCATTTCTTAAGTCTGTATTAAAATAACCAAAATACAGAGGTTTTATTCAAATCAGAAAACCTCAGAGTGGTCTGGGAAACTCAACTCTACCCCATCTTTACAGTAGTAGGTTTCAACACGATCATCACTACACAACAAAACACATTACAAGAACATAAAGCTCCTGAGAAGGGCCAAGGGTTCCTTATCTGAAATGCTTTTGGAAGAACTTAACATCAGTAAGTGACCCTAATAAAAAAATACTCCAAATCTAAAGAAGCCAAACAAACAAAAAACCAAACCAAAACCCCCAAACTAAGAGACCATTATAAGTAAGAAACCGTCTGAGCCGGGCTTGGTGGCTTGGAGTAAAGGTGTGTGCCATCACACCCAGCTAGAACAAGCCTTTCAAGATAGCCTCGCACATGCTCCTGGGCCATAGTCAATTTATATTTGGTTCAAGAATAAACTCATCCCTGTCCTTTTCATCAACAGTTTATTCATGCAGCACGTGTCTGTGTTTCATTTGCCTTTATAGTCAGAACATCCCTTTTGATTGTTGGTGTCCATTTTATACTCCTAGCTTTACAGCAGGATTCCGGTTTCTCCACAGCCACACCAACACTTAAGTAGATCTGTATCCTCCTGATAAAACACACGGTGCTGTGCAGCTTTCCTCAGGCACACTGCCCACTTTCCATGTGTGTGTGAGTGTGGTGTATGCGTGCACGGGGGCCAAACTCAGGTCCTCATGCTTGCAAATGAGCTATGCTCAAGGCTCCCCATTTTCTTGAAAGACAAAAACTAGCAAAATAGGCAATCTCTTATAGAAACAGGAGAATGTTTCTCTTATTACTAGAGACAGGTAGCTTACCGGGTTAACTGCGAAGAAAAGCCACACAGTCATCATCAGGAAGGCATTTTGATAGCATTCCTTCATGGTAAAACTCAGCAAATTAAAAAACAGAAAAAAGGCATCTTAAACTAGACAGAAGTGTGCCTACAAAGCACACTCTTAACTATAAGCTGGTAGATGGCTCCTTCTAAATTCAGTGACAGAGCTGGGAGTGTGCACTGGGGACACCTGGTCTTCAAAGCCCTAGCCAATGCAAGGGAAGGAGGGAAAGAAAGAGAGGAGCAGGAAGGTCTTATTAAGTCTCTGGCATTTAAAAGCCCTACTGGGTGCCAATTAAAAACATCTTTCAAAGCCAAGCATGGTGGTGCATGCCTTTGATCCCACACTCAGAGGCAGGCAGATTGATGTGACTTTTGAGGCCAGCCTAGTTTATATAGGGAGCCCAAGACAACCAAGCCTACACAGAGCAACCCTGTCTCGAAAAACCAACCAAACAACCCAAAAACAAAACTTTCAAGAAATTAGAAGATGAACAATAGTCAAGGCAAAAAAAAAAAAAAAAAAAAAAAAAAAGCCTTTTGCAAAAGGCATATTCAATAAACTATTGTCCAAATATACAAAAAACTCATAAAACCTGACAATAACCCAATTTAAAAATGGGCCAAAAGCAGGCACTTCACCAGAGATATACAGACAACAAATTAGCATGAAAGATGCTCCATCACACTAGGAAGATGTAAAACTAAATCAAAGAGATAAACAACAGACATACATTAAAACTATCAAAATTCGGAATACTGGCACCACCAAGTGCTGGCAAGGACTGGGATGAGGCTGCAGAAGGGAGAGCCACTGCAGAAGCCAGACATTCTCTCAGCATGAAACTCAGCACCCACTACTTTATATTTACCCCAAGGAACTGAAGACAGTTGACTAATATTAAAACTTTCATGTAGATCTACAAAGGCCCAACACTGGAAGCAAGCATGATATTCCTCAGCAGATGAGCTGTGTGCAATCACGGAGATACTCAGCACTGAGAAGAAGTGGGCTCTCAGGGCAGGAACTGCTATGCAGGAACGTTAAACCTATATTACTCGGCAAAAGCCCACAACCTGAAAAGGTACTTACTCTGTGACTCCTACTCACTGACAGAGCCCATGACCTTCTACAGCGTAGGCAAGTTCTCTACCACTGAGGAGCACCATCTCTCGGCTCCTACCTGCTTACACTTGATTACAAACTTTTATATCTAGTAAAAATTCCTCAAAATTAAACTGAAATGTAAAAACAAATGAAACAACTCACAGGATTTTTTCACACTCACATAAACAGATAATCTGACACCTAGAGAACACACAGTTTAGGAAATGTAACAGGGCCCTTCAGCCACAGGAAAATGATCCTGGATGAAGGACTAAGAATGAAAAACTGTATAGCCCCCTCCCCCAAATCAGAGTTTCTCTGTGTAGCCTTGATTATCCTGGAACTTAAGACATCTGCCTGCTTCTGCCACCATGCCTGGCTACAAGCAACTCTTAATCAAAACCAATTTTACAAAGCCCTTATGAACATTATTTTTTTTTTCAAGACAGGGTGTCTCTGTGTAGCCTTGACTGTCCCGGCCTTACTTTGTAGACCAGGCTGGCCTTGAACTCACAGTGATCCGCCTGCCTCTGCCTCACAAGTGCTGGGATTAAAGGCGTGCGCCACCAACGCCCCGGTGCTCTTATGAATCTTAACTTGACAGGAAATGCAGGAAATCCAGAGTACATGGAGCTAAGAGTTCTATGATCTGTACATTATTCTAGGAGGTAGCAAGTACTTTCTGACTTGGACAATTTATAAAACTCATGGAGAAATCTCCAAAAGGTATAAAAACAGTATATAGCTATCAACCTAATAAAGGAGGCAACTGGAAAAATGCAAAATACTTTATCTGAAAGGAAATGGCAGGGGTGGTGGTGTACAAAGCAGGAAGGATAAACAAAAAACAAATAAATATACCTGGATCGCATAGCAGACTGTGTACACAAAGACTGACCACCAGACCTAATTTTAAAATACAGCTTCTTTTTTGTTTGTTTGTTTGCTTGTTTTTTGGTTTTTCAAGACAAGATTTCTCTCTGTAGTCCTTCCTGGCTGTCCTGGACTCGCTTTATAGACCAGGCTGGCCTCGAACTCACGGCGATCCACCTACCTCTGCCTCCCAAGTGCTGGGATTAAAGGCGTGTGCCACCACGCCTGGCTAGAATCCAACTTTTCATACTGCCAAAAGAGAATTTTAGGGCTGAGGATGTGGCTCTTGCCTAGCACACAGGTAACCTTTGGTAAAATCCTCAGCATTCCCCAGCAGGGGTTTGGAAGGAAGGAGATAATAATATGGATATTTTAGGTAGATATGGTGACACACCCCTTTAAGCTCAGCACTTGGGAGGTAGAGGCAGGCAGATCTCTGTAAGATGGAGGCCATCCTGGTCTACACAGTAAGACCCTATCTCAAAAACAATACAAGTCATAGATAAAACAGCTGCCACACAGATAACCAGCAGAGGGGCTGGAGAGATGGATGGGCTGTGAAGAGCACCCAAGATGCTCTTGTAGAGGATGAGCTTGGTTCTTCATAAGCAACAAGGCAGCTCACAGGTATCTGAAGGCAAAGCATCCATTTACATAAATAATAAATAATAATATATCTTTTAAAAAACCAAAAGAGCAGCTGGAGGCTGTAGCAAATGCCTTTAATATCAGTACTCTGGGAGGCAGAGGCAGGTGGATCACTGTGAGTTCAAGGCTAGCCTGGTCTCCAAGATAGGCAAGGCTATACAGTGAAACCCTGTCTCCAAAACAAACAAACAAAACAAAAAAATCCAACCCAAACCCCAAACAAACAAACCAAAACCCAACAGAGCACAAACTCAGGTTCCATAAGGATTTCTTACAAATTACCAAGAAACACAACCCGAATGAAGAACAGTGAAAGAGACCCTCCATGGCAGGAGAGGGTGCCCTTCCTTGTTCACAATCAGGTAACTATAAATCACAACCAGAGACAGTCACTGAATGACTCAGGGTTTGCAGAGTGTGTATAGTAATGGACGTCACATCAACTGCAGGCTGAAGTACAAGTTAGTCAGTTTTACCAACACATTTCATAGTAGACACTGGATTTGACTACCAAGACTTTACAGCCCCACTATTTATCTAAGAGGTTACATGTTCATGGGTTTACCAAGTTACCTTCAAGGAAATTCCAAATACCATTACCGGCATTAACCAAACAGTGAAAACAACTAAAATATTCTTCAACTGTACATTTATTTAGTATAATATAATATTCAAGAACAAGCGAACAGGCCGGGTGCGATGGTTTGTAATCCTAGCACTCGGGAGGCAGAGGCAGGCGGATTACTGTGAGTTCAAAGCCAGCCTGGTCTACAAAGTGAGTCCAGGACAGCCAAGGCTACACAGAGAAACCCTGTCTTGGGGGGGGGGGGGAACCACCAACCAAAAACCAAAAACAAAGAATAAAGGAACAATAGCCACATGTCATCAAAGATATCTCAATGCAAAAGAAATCAATTACAAATGAAGGTAGAGTCTGGTGTCATTTATATAAAACGGAAGAAAGGGCAGAAGGGGTAAAATCTGCAGTCTAACAGTGGGAATGGGAACATGGTTCAGTAGAGTGCTTGCCTATCCCCTACACCCACTAGGCCCAAACTGAAATCTTAGCACTGTGTAAACTGGGTACACTATTCGCAATCCCAGCACTAAGGAGATCAAAGTAGGAGGGCTAGAAGTTAACTAAGGCCATCCTCATCCTTGGCTACAGAGTTCATGGCCAGGCAGTCCAGCCAAACCACGAGCTCCTGGTTCAGTAGACAGCACCCGAAAACAGAAAGACAGTGAGCAACAAAGGAGTCAACCTCAGCCTCTAGCCTCCACATGCATGTACACACATGTGCACACGCCTGCACAAACACACACCCAACTGTTTATGTTAATTATCATTTTATTGCACAGCTATATTATTTTCTGGTACCATATCAACAAAAAAACAAAAAGCAGAGTCCTGCGAGACACTTGTGACATCACCTTCTCTCAAAGTAAAGGTCTATTAACAACTATTGTCACAGACAGGAGACTCCAACCTCACAGGGCCTCTTGGTTTTGAGAGGTACCTCAGGTTTGAAGTGTGAGTTCATGGCACTTCATGCTAACAGACTAAGTTCAATTCTTGAAACTCAGTGTCCCTTGACCTCCATGCATGTGCCTTGGCATGCATGCACATGAGTGCTTTAGTGTACACACACACACACACACACACACACACACACACACACACACACACACACACACACCAGATAAGGAATTTGCAACTTGTGCCTCCATTCTTAAAAAGCTTACTAGGATAGTTAATATTGTCACCCTGACAGGATTGACAACAGGCCAGGATACAAACCTCTGCACAACTGTGAATGAATTTGTAGACTGGCTAATTAAGGTGCAAAGACCTATCCCAAAAATCTGGTGGCAGCACTCCTTGGGCTGGGGTCTCAGGCTGAATGAAAAGGAAAACGCACGTGAAGCACCAGCACTCATGCCTCTATCTGCTCATATAATGTGCAGCTACCTCTTGGTCCTGCCACTATAAGCCAAACCCTTCCTCCCTTCCTTCCTTCCTTCCTTCCTTAATGAAACATGATATTGTCAGTTTTTTTGTAATCAGAAAAGCAACAAGCTAATAGAGTCAGCTTCACGTTGGGCAGCCTTGAGAAGATCATGCATTATGCTGTGACTGCCTGCAACAGTCAAGGAAGAAAGAGCCAGGAACTGGGTGGCTTCCAACTGTGGGGATAGAGGGAAGGAGTGCATAATGGTTGTGTCAATTCTGCAAGACTGAATGAGGCCTGAAAAAGAGTGCTGACAGCTGAATGTACTGTCACCCAGCCATGTACTTGACAGACAAACAAGAGGGTAAAAATGGCCTCAGAGATGCTAAGTGGCTGAGACTGCAGACCCTTGTAGGGAACCCCATTAAGTGGCTCACAACTATCTGCAACCCCAGCTCTAGGGGCTTCAATACCTCTGGTCTTCGCACTCTGGTGTACACACTACACATCTATCCAAATGCATGCATACACACATTCATACAATTTAAAATTTAAAACTAAAACAAAAGAAAAATTTTCTTTTAACTGAACAAATTTAAGAAGTTCAGCTTTATTGCTTCCAAAACTTACATTTGTTCCTTATGCTTTTTTAAAACAAGAATTATTTGTTTTTATTTTGTGTGTATGGTGTTTTGCCTGTACATATGTCTGTGTATCACATATGTGCCTGGTTGCCATATAGGCCAGATGAGGGTGCTGGATCCTTTGAGACTAGTTATAAAAGGCTGTGAGCCACTGTAGGTACAAGGACAGCGCTCAGCTTAGTCCCTTTCAGCTCTCTCATACCATTTCAATTAAGCCACATTGTTACATAGTAAAAGATTCCCAGTGAGCATTGGAACATTCCACTAAAGGGATACATAAAGTCTATCTTGTTTCTAGAGGCCAGACTGGTTGGCTCTAAAAGGAGCCAGCCATACACAATACAAATACACAGACAGGAATTGTGAGGCCATAGTTGTTGACCTCTGTCTAAGGAACCCACTTAAGTAATAGCTTCTTAATTTCTAGGATTTTTTTTCTTTTTCTTTTTAATTTAAGAAGTTTATTCAGATTATATATCAATTGTTATCCCCTCACATGTATCCTCCCGTTCCTCCCTCTTTCACCCTATTCCTCTCTCCTAGCTCTGTGACAGAAGGGGACCTCCTCCCCTACCGAGTACCACCAGGCCTCCCTGCCAAGGGGAAATGGTCAAATAGGGAGCACCAGAGTTCATGTCAGAGTCAGTCCCTGCTCTCCACACAACTGTGGAGAATGTGCTGTCCATTGGCTAGATCTAGATGGAGGTTCTAGGTTTACTGCATGCATTGTCCTTGGGTGGTACAGTAGTTTGAGCAGACACCCTTGGGTCCAGATCTGCCCGCCATGATGGTCTTCTTAGAGGTTTCTTATTTCCCCGTTCTCCCTTACCTCTCTCACCTAGAGTACCAATAAGAAGTCCCAGTAACTATCCCAATCTCCTGCTAAGTGAAGACTTTCAGGGCACATCTCTGTTGGGCTAGTGTCCAATTATAAGTGAGTATATACCATGTGTATCTTTCTGGGTCTGGGTTAACTCACTCAGGATGATCATTTCTAGTTCCATTATTGTTTTTAATAGCTGAGTAGCATTCTAAAGTGTAAATGTACCACAGTTTCTTTATCCATTCTTTGACTGAGGGACATCTAGGTTGTTTCCAGATTCTGGCTATTACGAATAAGGCTGCTATGAACATGGTTGAACATATGTCCTTGTTGTGTAGGGGAGCATCTCTTGGGTATATTCCAAGGAGTGGAAAACTGAGTCTTGAGAAAGGCCTATTTCCAGTTTTCTGAGAAAGCGCCAGATTGAGTTCCAAAGTGGTTGAATAAGTTTGCACTCCCACCAGCAATAAAGGAGTGTTCCCCTTTCTCCACACCCTCAACAGCATATACTGTCACTTGAGTTTTTGATCTTAGCCATTCTGATGGGTGTAAGATGGAATCTCAGTGTCATTTTGATTTGCATTTCTATGATGACTAAGTACGTTTCGCATTTCTTTAAGTGTTTCTCATCCATTCGATATTCCTCTGTTGAGAATTCTGTTTAGTTCTGAGCCCCATTTCTTACTTGGTTTGGTGGTGTTTAATTTCTTGAGCTCTTTATATATTTTGGATATTAGTCCTTTGTCAGATGTAGGGTTGGTGAAGATCTTTTCCTAGTCTGTAGGCTGTCATTTTGTTCTGTACATAGTGTCTCCCGCCTTACAGAAGCTTCTCAGCCTCATGTGGTCCCATTTATTAATTGTTAACCTTAGAGCCTGAGCTGTTGGATTTTTGTTCAGGAAGTTGTCTCCTATGTGAATGAGTTCCAGGCTCTTTCCCACATTTTCTTCAAACAGATTTAGTGTCTCTGGTTTTATGTTGAGGTCTTTAATCCACCTGGACTTGAGTTTTGTGCATGGTGATAAATATGGACCTACTTGCACTTTTCTACATGTAGACATCCAGTTAGACCAGCACCATTTGTTGAAGACAATTTTTAGAAACTTTTGAAGCAGTTTAATACTAGTGGCTTGAAATCTACCACTGTGAGACTATTTACTAAACACGGACAAGTGAACACTATAAGTCAGTGCTGTTTTTCCTGGAGAACTGGTTGACAATCATTTACCAGTTTAACACAGACTCTGCAAAACTCTGATTTTTCTACAGACCTGGAAATGTTATCAAGTGCCAGTGAGATGGCTTAGCAAATGCTTGCAGCCAGGCCTCATGACCTGAGTTTGATCAGCAGGTCTGATGTGGTGGAAGGGGGAGAGAGGCAATTCCCACAGGATGTCTTCTGACTTTCATGTATGTGCCCTGGTACACATGCCTCCACACACGAAGACAAATGTAACAAAATAACTATTATCAGTTACAAGCCATCTTTGATACAAAATGGCTAGTACTGAGTCATTTTCTGTGGGAGAATATCTCCAGCTTAACACAAAGAGAGTCCAGGACAGCCAAGGCTAAGAGAACAATGAGACCACTTAGAGGTGAAAAACACTTGCTACCTGTTGGGAAACCCTTCTGCTATGGTTGTAGTGCACCGTGGCCAGAAAGCCCAGAGTTTGGCAAGAAATGGAGGGCTCCCTTTGTTAGCAGAGGCTTCCTCTTCTCTACCTGGGGAACCCAGGCAAAGAAGTGCCTTGCTGAAAGGTGGGCCCATCTCTGCTGCCCTTGCCCTTGTGGACTGGATACCAACAGTCCCCAGGAAAAGGGAAAACTCACAGCCACCCAAGCCTCATGACCCTGGTCCACAACCGAAGAACCAACATCCTGAGTTATTCTGATGAGTGTGTGTACACACACACACACACACACACACACACACACACACACACACACATCTTTAAAAGGGTTGAGCTGGGCCAGGTATGTTGGGACATGCCTTTAATCCCAGCACTTGGAAGGCAGAGGCAGAAGGATCTCTGTGAGTTCAAGGCCAGCCTGGTCTACATAGAAAGTTACAGAACAGCCAGGGTTATATAGAGAGACCCTGTCTCAAGAAATAGTTCTAAGCTAGGAGATAATTGGTAAATTAAGGAAGAGAAGCTTAAGATGAGGTTTCCAGAGGACTGTAGCCATTTGTTTTATGTTTTATTCAGTAAAGGTTCCACAATGGGTATTTAATATTAAATACATATTGCTGTGAAAATGTTCCAAAGTCACCCACAAACACACTGTTTATGAAGTCTGTACTATGCACCAGGTTCTAGGAACAAAACAGCAACAATCATAGCCCCTTCCAAGCAGAGGTTCATTAAATAATTACTATAATTTTTGAACTATAATAAATTATGTCACACACACACATGTGCTAATGGCATTGTGAAAAATGCAAATAGGTGACCCCAGTCAAGCCTGGGCAATCATGGGTATTTCTTTGAGAAACTGACCTCTGTTCTACAATTTAAAGGATTGGTGGAAGCCAACAAAGACTAGGAAGCAGGCCAGAACAATCTGTACAGAAGTCCTAAGGCAGAGGGTAAATGTGGTAACAGGTCAAGGAATTACAAAGAGATTAAAGAGAAAGATGTCATCAACAGTGGAGAAGTAGGCAGAAACCATCAGACTATAACCTAGCTCAGATTATAAAATAAATGGACCTTTAGTTTTATGCAGAATGATACCATCTGATTAACAATTCTCAGATATTAATCTGGGAATAAATAGAAGGAAGAAATAAAGATAAGTCAGAGAGTACCAGTAAGCTACAATATAATTTCCAGGCAGGAAAACAATGGCCACTTGGTGAGGCCAGTCCTCAAATGTTTTAAGCAACTACCCTTCTCTTAATTATACCACTACAGCAATTTGTGTCTCAAGACACCATTTCAACCAGGAGCTGTTTATGTAAACTGCAACTACTAATATTATATATTAGAGATTAAAACTTAAAAACCAAGGTGGGCAGTAGTGGGCAAAACTTTTTACTTTTCCTTTTGGTTTTTAACACAGAAAAACCCTGTCTTGAAAGCCCAAACTAATCAACCAACCAACCAACCAAAAACAAACAAACAAACAAACCTCCCCCCGCAAAAAAACCTTAAAAATCTAAAATGTTAATAAAAAACGATCTCTTTCCATATTACCACAGTCTTCTGAAAGACAGCTGTAATTTCCTAGTAAAGAAAGTTGGCTCAGGGCTGTTGAAATGGCTCAGGGTTAAGAGCACTGGCTGTTTTCTCAAGAGACCTGGGTTCTCAGCACCCACATAGTCTCACAATCACCTGTAACTCCATTCTCAGAGGATCTAACATCCTTTTCTTGCCTCCACAGGTACCAGGCACATTTGGTACATAGACATACATGCAGATAAAACACCCATACACAAACTTGTAAAGCTTTTTAAAAAGTATTGCACTGTTTTAATATTCATAATTTGTAGGTATGAAGACACATAGGCCAAGATGCACAAGTGGAGATCAGAGGACAACTTCTGAGTCAGTTCTCTCCATCCACCAGAAGTAGCCGGGACTCACGACTCAGGGGTGAGGACTGACACACCCTTTAACCCACTGAACCATCTAGCCAGCCCAATTTGCAAAATCACTTTAATCTAACAGATGAAAGCTGAGTTTTCCAGTATGCTGCAAATATCCCACAATCTCAAAATGTCTGTCAAAAATAATTCGTAACATTTAAAACAAAAGCACATCATCTCAGCATTAATATGATATGGCTATCCTAAAAGGGAATTCGTAATAACGAACAGTATCTCAAGGTTCACAACAGCCACTAGGAAGCTATAATCAAAGGCAGTCAATAGCAAGTGTCAATGAAAAAGTAGTAACTGGATCTGCCTGTTTAGAAAATACTTTGGCAAGTCCCCAAAGAGTTAAACATACAGTTATCACGTGACCCAGCAATTCTACTTCTAAGTCTACACCCAAGAAAAATGAAACCATATGTTCACAAAAAAGCACATGACTCATGAGTGTTCACAGAGACACTATTCATAACAGAAACAGAAACCTACATGTCCAGCAGGTGATAAATAAATAAATGTGGATCATGTCCATATAGTGGCATATTATTGAGCAATCATAGGAAATACTTGAGGCAAGAGAAACAGTTCAGCAAGTGAAGGTGTTTGCCATAACTCCTTGGCACCATGAGTTCAATCCTTATGTCCTGCACATTATCTTCTGATAGCCCCCCATACATAAATGTTTTGTTTTTATGATCCACCAAAAATGTTTTAAGGTAAATCCAGTGCAAACAGTAATCCCAGCCCTAGGAAGGCTGAAGCAGAAGACAGTAAACTGAAGGCCAGCCTGGGCTCTACTGGAGAACTTGCTTCTAGTTAGAATTGTTCTTCGGCAATTCGTTAGAGCATGCAAAACAATAATCTAAGGGACATGCTTTTCCCTTAGTCTATCCTGTAATACTGGTTCAACCTAGCCTTGTGCATAAGATGCTGTCCAGAAAACCACAACAGAAACCACAGGAACTATTTCAAACATTCAAGCAGACACACTGGAAGAGGAGTGACCGAGTAAAGGCAGCACAAGAGGCCCTGGGTTCAGTCCAGCATGGAGAGAAGTCAAATCCACATTCACACATTATTCAATGAGCTATGTGCAATATATTATCTCAACATATACTAGCTCTAAAATCTATTAAGCTTTCTAAAAATACCAAATTCCCCAAATCTGGTTGATATTTTGTAACTACAACACACCTTAGCTTAGCAAAACTACACTTTTCCAAGCTCAGCACCCACATATGGCTCTTAGCATAAAGATGAGCTTGGGTGTTCTACAGTCATCCTTCATGGCTTGACGTCAATGTTGTTGGTGATGACGACCTGAAAGTACTGGAATCTGTCTCATCAAAGAAAGGCCCACATTCAAAATTATGCACAAGCTCCCCTCCATTCCCTACACCAATACACACACACACACCTTCTCTACTTTGCCTTTTGACAAAGAATCCTGAAAACTTCAAAGCTGCCTGCAATAGTTCAAAAGCAGCAGAAAAAGTACCATACAAAAAGCCACTACCCATTTGCCTTTTTAGAATCTGTGTTATAAAGACCCCTGGGCGTGGTGGCACACACCTTTAATCCTGGAGATAGAGGCAAGTAGATCGACGTGAGTTCAAGGCCAGTCTGCTCTACAGAGTAAGTTCCAGGACAGCCAGGGCTACACACAAAGAAACCCTGTCCTGAAAAACCAAAACCAAACTAAACCCAACCCAAACCAAAAAAAACCCAACTGCGGAATATAAACTGTTCCGGTTACTCATAAATAGCAAATTAAACATTACACAATTTATTTTAGCTACTCCCTGAAAACCATTTTGCTCTAATTTGAGTAAAATTGAGGCTTTATTAATATATATCAAACAATCAATATTCGTTAAATACCAACTGTACATAGCACTGTATAAGAAGAACTTGTTTTGACTTGTTGGTTATACACAAAAAGAAATCAAGAATTAAGCTGGGCCTGATAGCACACACCTTTAATGCTAGCTAGCACTCAGGAAGCAGGGACAGGCAGATATGAGTTCCAGATTTATCAACTTAATTTACAAATTACCAAAGAGGTTTAAAATAGTTTCACCTAATATATTCATATAAATACCATTTTAGTACAATGTTAAATAACCTACACTATGCAGATATACTGTGATTTTAAATAGAAAATGGGGGATTGAAGCTGTGGAAATAGATGGCTCAGTGGGTAAAGCACTTGCCACACAGATGTAAGGAGGACCTAAATTCAAATCCCACATGACGTAATGCCAGGCCTTTAATAAAGTGCTCTTACAGGGGCTACCACAAACAGTGAAGCCCAGGAAAGGAGGCAGTCAGCCTTGACTATGAAACAAAGACCATCACAAAACAAGGAGGGAGGCTGTGCTACCACCTCCTCCTTCACAGGCTCTGACAAGCCTGCGTGCACATGTATGCACATACACACTTTCTCTGTGTGTTAATATAAAGAACACATTTTTAATATTTTAATGCCTAACAACATGAGCCTTCAATATTATCCTTTTCCTCTTCTCTCCACCCAGATAAAGAATGTTCAGAATCAAGTATCTCCTAACATGAGCCTGCCATCTGAGAGGATGTGGGGTGTACTGAGGACTCCACCAGGGCCTACTGAACCACACACTCCAACACTGAACCCTGACCGTAGACCCTTCACAATTACTCTTAAGCATTTTAAAGAAAATTTTACTGCCATCAAATATTACTCAGTGACAACCTTTATAACAAATACCAAACCTAGTAAATTCTATAAGAAAAATCTAAGTTAGAAAATGGTAGATCTTTTCTTGTGCTATGAATACTTTTACAAATAGGGCCTCTGAAATCTGCTTTATTTATTCTTGTACATGTTTCTGAGTGTACCGCCTGCCTGTACTCATCCAGCAGTGTGAAGTGTTTTCTTTCAGCTTGTGGTGCAGAGATAAGCTTTCAACTTCCATCACATTTTCTGCTCCCATAGAAAACAATAGACAAAACTGTAAACACTGACTAACAGCAGAATAAGTTACTTTAGGAAAGCTTTACTTTTATCCATTAAAGTCATTTTAGTCACAGCATAGTAAAACATAAACTTCTACAGAATTTAAAATTTTACTGTCACTATCACAAAAAAAAAATCATACAAATGCTCACCTAAATAATTTTTCAACTTATAAAATATTTCTAAGCCACGTGTAGTGGCAAACGCCTGTAATCCCAGTACTCAGGAGGCAGAGGCAGGTGGATTTCTGAGTTTGAGACCAGCTTAATCTACAAAGCGAGCCTAGGACAGTCAAGGCTCCACAGAGAAATTATGTCTCAAAGAAATATACATATATTTCTAATTTCCTGAAATAAAATGTGGAAGCCACCAGGATGATGGAAATCTAAACTGGGGCTCTCAGGAGACTCAAGAGCTTCATAACTTAGTGTGGCCACACAGTCACTAAACAGCTACAATTAAAGAACAAACAGTCGGGCGTGGCGGCGCACGCCTTTAATCAGAAGGCAGAGGCAGGCAGATCTCCGTGAGTTTGAGCCCAGCCTGGTCTACAAAGCGAGTTCAGGACAGCCAGTGCTACACAAAGAAACCTTGTCTCCAAAAAAGCCAACCAACCAACCAACCAACCAACCAACCAAAAACCCTGCTCATACCAAATGTTAGCAAGGATACAGAGGGACAGAAACACACACCCATACAGCTGAACTGCAAAATATTACATTTTCCAAGTTTCTTATAAAACTAAACAGAACTAGCCCGTCATGGTGGTGCATGCCTGTAACCCCAGCACCTGGAGGAAGAGGCAGATGAATCTCCATCTCATGAGTTTAAGGCCAGTCTGGTCTACACAGTGAGTCCCAGGACAGCTGGGGATACGTGGTGAAAATCTGTCTTCGTTGTTGTTTTCGAGACAGGGTTTCCCTGTGTAGCCCTGTTAGGATTACAGGTGTCCACCATGCCTGACTGAAAATCTGTCTTAAAACCAAAACCAAAACAGAACTATTCTGATAGAGATAGAAACATATAGTCTCAAAAGGATGTATATGAGACTGTTAGCAGGAACTGTAAGCAGCCGAAGAGAGACGACCCTGGGCAGGGGTTACGGCATGTTCATGGTACGGATCCACACGGCAGTTGAGTACTGAGCTGGGGACATGGTTCAGCGTCAGACTCAAGTGGGAGGAGTACAAATATCCACAAGGATGATTCTCCAAAAAGATGCTGAGCGAGGGAAAGAAGACAATAAAAGCCTTATCCAAAAGACTGCAGCATTTATGACTCTGCTTATGTGAATTTGTAGACAGGCAAATTCAATTTCTCGTGGACAAAATTCACACAGGGATGACAAAAAGAGTGACTGAAGAGAAAAGAGGAGCCAGAAGCTTGAGAGCCAACTATAAGAGACTACACCTACTGTGTGCCTGGCTGACACGGGTATAGATAGGTCTGTGAAAACTGGCAAAGGCAACCGTGTACATCTCATTGCACCTCAAATTTATGTGGAATAAATACATTTTTCAAAAAAAAAAATTGTCCTCAAGCTACACGAAAACAGCTTATGTTCCTTGTAAGGGTAATACTGATATTTACAATTTAAAAACGCATTTTAGAAACAAGAGACGCATAATATGGGAAGATGTCAATTGTAGTGATGTATACACATGCTGTGGAGCATACAGATGCCCAAGTTTTTGTAGCGCTAATAAATAAGGTATGATGAGTCAGTCAACAGGAGCTTCTCTCGGCTGATGCCACACACCCTTCAGTTCACAAAGCACACACACACACACACATACACACACACACACACACACACAAACACACACACACACACCAACTTTACCTTTGAAACTAGATAAACCTTGAGGGAATTTAAAGGTATATTCCTGTGGTTGTTTGCTTCCTCGCGTAAAACTGTTAACAATGTTTGAGACTGTCAACATTCAAGTGCTCTAGAATGTGCTGAAAAAGTAAATTTGATAAATTCTACCAAGGCTCTTAATTAACTGCAAGATGTGGTTTCCTGAACAGACCAAAACAATTACTTGTTTGGTAAGATTTCCCATTAACACCAATTTTGCTTTCTCTCGTTTAGTTGCAACCTCGAACACCCAGCCAGGCATCGCTGTCGTCCCCCTAAAATCAAACAAAAACCTATCCAATGACTGGCAGCTAAGCGATGACGAATGTATTGAAACAGAAACGGCAAGTCGCCTACGAATCAAAGCCATTTACTTTTTTTTTTTTCTCCTTCTGGTGTGAGCTATTAAAATGTGACTGAGAACAACTTCCACGTCATGATTTTTATATAAAAGGCTGGAAGGTGGGAAAGACTTCAGCATTCAAAATCGAGAACTAATCCTCCACGTGCTTCTTCACAACCCGCAAACCCCTCCAATTCGCAAGCAGGTAAAACAATGACCCCCACCCAGCCTGGCTAGAGGCCGAGCGCTGCCCGCACTGCCCGGCTCCTTTGTGAGAAGTGGGGGTCCGGGGGATCTGGGGGCCCGGAGCCTGGCGGCCGTGGCGCAGCCCAGTTCAGGCCGCGCGGCCCGCCCGGCCCGGCCCGACCTCGCAGGGCTCCCGCAGCGGAACCCGGCGGGGCCTGAGCGGAGCTCCTCCGGGCCGCCGCCCGGCCAGGCCGCCCCTCCGCCGCCCTTCCCACCGCGCCGGCGACACGGAGGGGGCCGGGCGGCGGGCCTCACCTGCTGGACCGAGCTGTTCTCGGGGACAGCGAACTCCTCCTTCTCCTTCGGCGTCTTCACCGTGACCTTCATGATCTTGGGCTCTGCGGGGCCGCCGTCGGCCGCACCGTCCTGCGCGCCCGGTGGGCCGCCGCTCTCTGCGCTCTCGGCCATGGCGGTGACTCAGGCGAGCGGGACGCTGGGAGCTGCGGCCGGGTCCGCGAGGCGCGACAGGTTGCGGGGTCACCGAGGGCGTGCGGTGCGCGGACGCAGACTGCGGGTGCAGGCCCCGGTGGACGATCGGCTGCTGTGTGGACGCGGGGGGACTCTCCGCGTCGCCACCGCTTCCTTCTCCCGCACCTCCCCCACGCTCGTCGCCGGCGCGACGCAGGGCACGCTGGGTAACGCGCTGGCCGAGGCGCCGACTTCTGGTGGCCGGCCGCGCGAGGCACGCCGGGTAGCGCGCTGGCGAAGGAGCCGACTCATGGCAGGGCTCGTTCCCGTCCTAGCAGGTTGTCCAAGTGCGGAAGCGCGGGCCCCCTGTGGTACAGAGGAGCGCTGGGGTCGGCAGGAGAACATAACTCAGTTCGCTTCTGCCATTTTTCTTTTAAAATAAATTAAACGGGGTTTCTGGAAGGCACCATGATGGTGCACTAAGATGACGTCACAGGCAGCGAAATTGCTAGAAACGACCTGGCCCATTGGCGCTCACGGTCCTGGTCTCCTCCCCACCCGGTCTCCGTGGGCGTCGGCTTATAGAACAGCGGCGAGTTACTTTATTCGTGCTGTTTGCCCGGGTGGAAGGAGCTGGAATTGTCCTGTCTTGTGCTCAGGACTTGGAAGCTGAGTCGGTAGAGGAGAAAGGATTTCAAGCACTCACTGTTTCAATGAGGCCAGAGCTTCCCTCCCTGTTGTCAAACCGGTTTGGTCAGAGGATAGGGCAACCCTTATTGTCTGTCTTCCAAGCCTTGTGGGGCAGAAACAGATGCCTAGGACTGTCCATCCGACGGGTAGGATTTAGTCTAGCTGATGTGTGCCTTTTGTATTCTGTCCAACGACGTTACTGCATTGCCCAGGCTTGAGATGGCATCAGGGATAATCGTTGAAAAAGTTTTTTTTTTTTTTTTTTTTTTCCAGCATAACATTGGTACAAATAAGTTACCTGTGGGTCCCACGTCATTTATTCGTAAAGATAACTTATCATACAGTCCGGCACTTTATATTAATCAGCATTGCACAAATGTGAACTCTGACAGCATACTGTGACCCAAATATGCAAAGACGGTCCATATTTCTGCTCTTAGGCCATCGAGCCCTGTTCTATGATTAACTACTGTTGCATAAACCCTTCTTAGAACAGAGCCCTTTGAAATCTGGGTCAGAGTTTTGAAGGTATGAATTGCGATACAGGTGTCGGTCGATATTGCCTGAATGTCTCCCAGCACTGTTCAATGTGGGTGTGAGGAAATCGTTAGTCCTTTGAGGTTGAAAGCTCCACCATTCGGCAAGGAAGCATTTTGTAATTTTATATTTTTAAGTACATAAAATCTCTTTCCAATTTTATCAATCCCCTGTTGTCTGGTTTTCCTTTGTGCTGTGCTCTCCGTGTGTACTTCCTAGGGCCCCTTCTGTGGCCGCAATGCTCTCCCTTGCCTTCCCCTGCCTGTCTGTTTTCACATCACATTCCCCTAGAAGCCATCACTCTCCCTTGCCCTTTAGAAACCTTATCTCTTGCGCTCTAATAAATCGGTGGGAGATAAGCCTTAATGGTGTGCGTATGGAATAGCCTTGTAATGGTCTATGTTGATTTCTAAAAATTTTCTGATGTCGGTGACTCTTCTCCCAGCCAAACCAGCAACTGCCATCCTGGGGAGTTCAGCTGCACTTTTCATGGAAAACGTTCATCCCACTTGGCCTTACTGACTGTCACAACCCTTCCTGGAGTGGTAGGGAGGGTCACAAGACCCTTGCCGGAGTATCCAGCCTTTCCCTACCACCTGTTTTCAATGTTGCCTTAATTGCACATGGACCCAAGGAAGGGCTAGAGTAAATAGGTCAAAGTAGACCAGGAGAGGAGCTCCATCTGTGCAGCTCAGGCCCTCATGCTACTTCATAGAGGCTTTCCAAGAGCACCCGTATCCCTGTAAGGGCCCCCTCACCGAGGCTCTATAAACAAGTCCAATAAACTCAGGGTTCGCCCGAGAGCTTTGGTGGAATCATGCCTTGGTTTGTTGTTGAGCCATTAGGCGAAGGCGCAGCCATTGCTTATGTTGTCTTCTGGGAAGAGATTTTAGCAACTGGGCATAGTTTATAAAGTATTTAGTGTATTAGTGGCTTTCCTTGTTGCTTTAATCAAGTTTCTGACAAGAAGCAACTTAAGGGAGGAAGAGCCATTTGGACTCAAGGTTTGAGGAATACAGTCTGTCGTGGTAAGGGAGGCTTGGCAGTGGGGTCATCTTGTAGCTGTGCTGGCAGGAATGTGAACCAGGAAGCAGAAGAGGAAATGCCCACACTGAATGCTGGACCCCAGACCTCTGGGAGATTGTTGCCTACAGTCATGGTAGATCTTCTATTATTTCTCACTAGATAAACCTAACAAATAGTTACAGCCAAAGATGAACCCTCACTAATGCCTGGGGTTAGCCAGCACAGTCAAGAAGATAAGGTGTCATTAGTTATCATTATTACGGTGCTAACTTGTGTGGATCATAAGTTTGAAGGACCATGGGCAATGTGGATTCTAGATGAAGGGTCTTTAGACTTTCTCCAGGGATGAGGGGTCCAGTGGGCCAGATGGGCCAAATGGTCTCTGTCCAGAATATTCAGTGGGAATAGATTTGCTGATCTTTGGTCTATATGTCAATTTAAATATTTTGGGGGTGGATTTATTAAATGGTTGTTCTGGAGGTAATTAGAAGAACATATTTCAATTGTTCTACATTTAGTTGAGTGCAATTAATTCCCAAAACTGAATCAAGGATTGATAGATAGCATCCTGCAATTTCCTTGCAAATGTCCAATCTAAGCTACCAACTTGAAGTCCCTTGGAGCCAAAAAAAAAAAAAAAAAAAAAAAAGAACACCTAGATTTTGACCACTCAGCTCTCACAAGCTAGTTTGAGCTAGCTCCAGCTAGTCAGTGACTCATGACTTTAGTCCCAGAACTTGGGAGGCAGAGGCAGGCAGATCCCTGTCTGGTCTACAGAGTGATATCCAGGACAGCCAGGGTTACACACAGAGAAACACTGTCTCAAAAAACCAAACCAAAACAACAACAAAGCCAAAACCAACCAAAAAGGAACATAACAAATACAACATCAGGTATATGTCATTATCATATAGGTGATAAAAGTAGCACAAACTCCCCCAAGCCCCCCATCCTAGCTGTAGTTTTATGTCCACTTAACACTAGAGTCATCAGAGAGGAGAGAGCCTCAGTTGAGAAAAATTCCTCTATAAGATCTGACTGCAGGAAGCTTGTGGGCATTTTCTTAACTAGTGATTGATGGGGAGGGCCCAGCCCATTTTGGTGGTGTCATCCATGGTCTGGAGGTCCTGGATTCTATAAGAAAGCAGACTGGGAAAGCCATGGAAAGCAATCCAGTAAGCAGCACCCCTCCGTGCCCTCTGCATCAGCTCCTGTTTCTAGGGTCCTGCCCTGTTTGAGTTCCTGTCCTGTCTTCCTTCAGTGATGAACAGTGATGTGGAAGTGTGAGCCAAATAAACCCTATGCTCTCAGAGCTGCTTAGGGTCATAGTGTTTCGTCGCAGCAATGGTGACCCTAAGGAGAACACTCCTCTTCTCTACAATTTGTATAAAATAAAGCTCAGTGCCGTTAGTAGAGGCAGGAGGGTCCAAAGTTCCAGATCATCCCCAGCTAGAGTTTGAGGCTGACCTCAAAAGAAAGTAAAAGAAATGGTGTGTTAAGTTTAGTTCCAAGTCTGTGTAATACTCAGAATAAGTCTGTTTATTTATTTATTTTGGTTTTTCAAGACAGCGTTTCTCTGTGTAGCCTTGTCTGCCCTGGACTTGTGCTTTGTAGACCAAGCTGGCTAAGTGCTGGGATTACAGCATGTGCCACCACGCTTGTCTCAGAATAAATCTTAGTGTGTTTCCCCCAGTTATAGTGTTGCCAAGATTCCATTATAAACTTATATTTAACTTCAGTTGTATTTCACACTAAGATTTACTTAGGCCTGTGCATCTTCCTGTGGCATTTTCTACAAACACAGAGCTGCTGACTTTGGGAATACAACCTAGAGCTGCCCATCTCACAGAAGTTGCAAGACTGGTTTTCCTGGGAACTAGAAACAGTGCTCTGATAGGCAGGCTCTAGCTGGGTCATACTGGCTTTCAAAATTGCAAGCCTAATAATTTGCAGATGGCAGATTTACCCCTACAATTGGATCTAAAATGTGTTTCCTGGCTAGGGGGAGAGGGCACTCAGGAGGCAGAGGCAGGCAGATTTCTGTGAGTTTGAGGCCAGCCTGATCTATAGATTATGTTCCAGGACAGCCAGGGCTACACAAAAAAACCCTGTCTGGAAAAACCTAAATAAATGAATGAATGAATAAGCTAATTGAAATACAACGTGTTTCCTGGGCTTCTCTAGTAGCCCTATACAGTTGTAGCCATCAGAGGGTGAGCTGAATGGAAATGGTAGATGCCCTACAGTAACACAGTTTCAAACTGTTTTATGAAACAAAGCTATGATAAGGCATCTGAGGGAAAACATCCTCAGGACGGAAATCAGGTCTGTAATGAAAGGCTTTTTACCTCTGGAACACTCAGGGGCAATCAAGCCAGCCCTGGCCTTTTCTGGTTTCTAGGGGACACTCTTTGTGACTACATCATTTACCCTCTGCTGTTGTCTGTTTGCCTTTTCTCTTTTTAAGACGTTTGGCCCACCCAGATAAGCTGCCTCTTTTGCATGCAACAGTGTAACCAAGGCTTCTGTAAGCTACACTTGGACAGGTGTTGTGAAACAGTTTCCTTTGAGATTGAAACATTCCATCCTACAGGGAAACTCCTTAATTAGGAGAGCAAACAATTCATATAGCTTCAAGAAGTCTCTGAAACTGACCAGATTCTCTAGGGCCCCTCCTGGCCAGAGTAAGCAATAGGAACAATGTTGCAAAGAAGATTCTCAGACAAGCCCAACTGCAAAGAAGACTGCCAGGAAGGGGTTTAGACCAACACAGGAACCTGGAAAGGGCACGTTCCAATGTGTTTACTTGCCTGAAATCTGTGCAGTGTGCTTCAGGTTGGCAGCTCTGTGAGCTGTGTCACCCCGCTAGGGTGAGCTTTGGTGATTCAACTGTCTTTGAGTCATTTCTGCGCATCGCCCCAAGTCCTTTAAGTAACCCCAATAAAATTCATTGGTTCATAAAATTGTACTTTGGTGGTATCCCTGCTTTGGTTTGTCATGGGCTCTATCTGTGGTAAGGAGATGACTGTGTATTGTGTTTCCCCCCTAGGAAAAGTTTTGTCACACATCAACATGCAAGCAGGAGGACCCCACGAAGAATTGTATTTAAAATATCCGCACACTGTTGCTGCAGTCTTGACTGCTGGTAAACTTTCCCATGCATGTGACAGTCCTGTGGTCACTGATCAATCTGAACTCCAGATGCTGGAACAAATCCAGAATCTGTATTACTAAGGCTACTGTCCTATCCACAGGGCTCCTAGCAGGACAAGAGCAGCCTGAAGAATTAGCCACCACATTCCCTAGTGCTCCAGTCCCAGTGTCTCTGAACAAATACCAAACCCACCGGACTCTACCTCAGCTGCATCCTGATTATTGTATCCGTATTGACTTTACCACTTGGTCCGAAGCATTAGTTCCAACACTGGCTATATAAGAGTTTTCATATCTTTTGTCATAGCCTGCAAGGAAGAAATGTAGGGCAGTGCTATTGGTTACAACAACAGTGAGTTGTGGTCAATTTGAACAGTCTCCCAGACTAATGTGACATCATTGATCACTCCAGTAAAAGTAAGGCCAAGTTTTGTTCCATCTCTTCCAACTGGGTGGTTTCGATTGTATGGAGTAACATATGCAAGATTCACACACACACACAACCAGTCATTGCTCTGCGAGAGGCTCCTTAAAGTGACCCTAAGCAGTCTTATTTTTTTGTCCGTCTTCCCAGTTACCAGAGATCTGTTGAGCTCTCAAGGCTCTTAAGATGAGTCCAAGTCCCGTGTTTTCAAGTGGGATGCTACTGATGACTTGTGTGTTGTTTGTAATTTTTGGAGGCCAAGATTGTGACCCATATCAATTGGGAAGTACAGGTAGGTGGGACCTCCAAGATGGTTGATAGCTACACCTCAGTTTGGATATTCGGTCTAGTTCTTGTTTGTGGAGAGCCTACCTAAGAGCAATCAATCCAAAGCATGGTATCCATGCCACACTGTAAGTAGCATTCATCTATCCTACAGGATGGCTGGCAAAGGGTAAGCAGGATGATGCTAGTGGGAAGATGCTCAATGTGCTGACAGATATTCTCCATAAGAGAGGCAGAAGCAAGTTGATGTGGGACCCTGCTGTTAACATCGAAGTCTGGCAATTCTGGATAGCCTCTGAGCTTGGTATAAAATGACAGGACTCACTTTCTCAGTTGTGTGCCCTCTCCACCTGATCTGGGAAACTCCAGATCTTCTAAAGAGCATCATATAGCCCTCAGGGAGATTACAAGCCCAAACCTTTCCTGATAAGAAACCCATTCAGCAAGTACCTGGGGATTTCTGGAAACACCCACCCTAATGAGATGTCTTGGTGACTTGGCTTTCAACCAATGACCTTTAACCACACGTGGCGTTCTTCCCACACCCATAGGATAATTAAGTACTGTGTTCCCCCTCTTAAATAGGACTGTGCCACTTTATGTAAATCAAGTATCCCTGGCTCCTCTAGTCCCAGCAAATCAAACACATTCACCCTCAAAACCCCTCCCACTAACCAAGGTTTCTAAGTCCCATTTCACACAAAATAAGGGGGGGGGGGTGGGCAGCTTCATCTATTTCATCAAAGACATCTGGTACTCATCACTTATTCTGGGGAAGGGCAGGCTCCCCTTTTCCACAAAGAATTCATTCCTGTGCCCCTGAGGCTTGGCTGCAGGTCAATCAATTGAGAGCTTTCTTCCACCATTCACCTGCATGTCAGTGCCATCTTTCTAGTGCTGCTACGCCCACTGCAGTGCCCATCTGCTGGAGCAAGTGCCTGGCTGTTCCTCAAGCAACCATTTTGTCCGCCCGGACAAAACTGTGTCCCTGACTCTACCTCTCTTGGTTTCAGAGCCTCTGTTACTGATGGTTCACAAAGCAGCCACCAACTTGCCAAGTCAGGCTGGGCCCTCACTGCTGCCTTCCTGGGGTTTTGGGGTCCTAGGCTCCACTGACTCTGTGCTTCCCCATTTTCTGCCTGGAGCACACACTTCAGGAATTGTGCTCAAAGGGCCGAGCTTCCCAGGAGAGTACCTAATGAAGGCCAGGACCTGCCAGACACTCTTAACAACAGTCTGAGAAGACTATCACCTGTGGCCAGAGCTGTCTGATGGCATACAGCAGACCCAGCCAACTCCGAATCAGATAGCCTCTCCAAAACTAAAATATCTAAAGTAGCTCTAAAATTCAGAGTCCATTTTCTGCAAGTTCCAAGGACCTACATATTCCTAATACTTTTTATTATTTATTTATTGGTTTTTTGACACAGGATTTCTCTGTGTAGCCTTGGCTGTCCTGGACTTGCTTTGTAGACCAGGCTAGCCTTCAACTTATAGCCATTCACCTGCCTCTGCCTCCTGAGTGCTGTATTTCCAATACTTAAGAAGACCCATTATGTCCCCATTTTGGTCTACACTGGCCACTCTTGGAACATTTGGGGAGAAAGGCTCTCAACCAAGTGCTCATTACCACATCAATCCAACAGGAGGCAGGAGGTAGGTAGGGTGCAGCTCAGATTCCTTGGGCCTTCTTTGAGCGACTTCCCATTCAGAGTACCTACCAGCCAAGCATGCAGTTGCCATGAGAAGAAAGATAGATACACTCTCAGGATTTCCCTAGCAATTCTGGATTTTCAAAGTAAATCTACGAGCTTCCTATGCCACCTCTTATGTCCTTATCATCACCTAGGAAGCTGCTACAAGGAGGTTATTATTTTCTGGGAGCAGCTACATTTAGTACCAAAAAGATCTAGTATTAAAAGAGTATGGATTAAAAATAAAGGAGATAGAATGTGAGATTCTACACTAAGTGCCTTGACTAGTGACACTGGGTAACGACCTTCACAATGAAAGGTACTCCAGCTATCAGATTGTAAAAAGCTCACAAAGTTAAAAAAAAAAAAAAAAAAAAAAAAGACATTAGCTTTAAGAACCAAAACCACGTAACTATGTGGCTAAAATCAACTGATTGGGGTGAGGTAGAAATATCATGGGCTGAAAGAATACCAACCATAAAATAAATCACCTGTAGCTGGGCATTGTTGTGGTTGCCTTTAATGCCAGTACTGGAGGCAGAGGCAGGTGGATGGCTGTGTGTTTGAGGGCAGCCTGGTCTACAAAGCGAGTCTAGGACAGCTAAGGCTACACAGAGAAACCCTGTCTCGGAAAAGCAAAAAGGCACCTGTATCCCTGAGGGGCTGCAGTCTAAGAACACAGTCCCATCCACTGAGGTAATTGTGAGCCTCATCAGGAGCTGCTGCTGTAGATACGCTGACCACGCTATGGTCAGTGATGACAGCTGGTGTTGTGCCTTGCACAATGCACACAGGCAACAGTTCTCTGTTGCCAGTGCCTCAGCAGCTTGGCACACCACCCCAGCTCACCAGGGAGTCAGCTTTTACCATAAGCATGTATTCAAGTGTGGTCAGTCGGGTCAGCAGCAATGACTGTCAGTTCATGGTCACAGAACTGTTTTCATTCTACCAGTCTTTCATATGCCCTCTGTTGTCCAGTTGGTAACAACTCGAGTGAGAACATTAGGGTTTCTATTGCTATAAAAAACCACTGTGGCCAAAAGCAACTTGTAGAGGAAAAAGTTTATTTCAGATAGTTGCAGTCTCAGGACTTGGAGAGGGTATAAATATTACAGCCTAGAGAGAGGAGGAGGGCTTTGAGGATACGGCCAGAGGAGGAAGACGGCTGCTCGTTTGTTCGCTGTTGCTGGTCTTGCTGAACTGCTGGATATCCTGACAACTGAGATTGGTATTGCTCCAGAGAACCTGACAACCCTAACTAACTGGAAGTAGTCAAGGAGAACTCCACCCCTACTTCCCATTAACCTTCTCTCTCTCTCCTAACTAGTATTGTTTAGTTTTGTTTTGTTTCAAGACAGGGTCTCTCTGTGTAGCCTTGGCTGTCTTGGACTCGCTTTGTAGACCAGGCTGGCCTCAAACTCACAACGACCTGCCAGCCTCTGCCTCCTGAGTGCTGGGATTAAAGACATGCGCCACTATGCCTGGCCCTAAATTAAAAGAGATTTAAAAAGTACACGCTACATGGGCAAACTTGGTTGGGGCATTTTCTCAATGTTTTCAATTAATGTCTAGCTGTACCAAGCTGACATAAAACTGGCCAGCATGGTTGGTTAAAGGGAAAAGGTAAATCTTAAATCCTGCTCTAAGTGTAACAGTGGATGTTTTTGTTCTGTGTGCCAGCACTGTGACTGAAGTGCTTCAGAAGTTCAGAATTTCCATAATGTGTCAACTAAGTTGAACCCTCCAAATGAGACCCAAGGATCTTTGCTTCAGGGAGAAAAGTTAAAAGGACAGGAAAAAGATAGCTTTTATTATTTATTTATTTTGGTTTTTCAGGGCAGGGTTTCTCTGTGTATCTTTGGCTGTCCTGAACTCGCTTTGTAGACCAGGCTGGCCTCCAACTCATAGTGATCCACCTGCCTCTGCTTCCCACAGGCTGGGACTAAAGGCGTGCCCCACTACACCCAGCTTTTTAAAAAATTTTTTAAAAGATTTATTTATTATTATGTATACAGTGATCTGCCTGCATATACACCTGCAGGCCAGAAGAGTGCATCAGACCACATTATAGATGGTTGTGAGCTACCACGTGGTTGCTGGGAATTGAATCCAGGACCTCTGGAAAAGCATACAGTGCTCTTAATTGCGGACCCATCTCTCCAGCCCCAAGATAAATTTTATTAATGACAAACATCACTTATAAAATCAATTTAATCTGTGACAACTTTGTACATGTATATAATACAGCTTAATCGCACTTCTCTCTGTTGTTCTCCTTTTGGCTACATTTCCTGTTTCTAATCCCCATTCCACTTTCACGTCTTAGTTTTTGCTTTGTGACTTATGGATTTAACCAGTGTCATTCACATGGGCATGGGTATATGGCCATCCATTGGAACATGGGTAACTGACCAATGGCTACATCACTAAAGACAATGAACTTCCCTTCCCCAAACCAGTAACTGCCATTAGATCTACTGGATGGGACCTCATGAGTCCTTCCCCTTCCAGGACTGAATGTTGAGGGGTTCAGTCTTGTACAGGCCCTATGCTGACAATTACAGCTGTTTTGTGTTCATGAATGCCACAGACATGTCAAGGCATCCTTTCATACCCCAGATCCTCATCATCTGGCTTGGATTCCTTCTGACCTTGCTTCTTCAGTGACCCCTGAGCTCTGGTGTGAGATGCATGTGATATGGGTGTCCCACTCAAGGTTGAGAACACAGTCACTTGTTCTCAGTGTCTTGACCAGCCATGAGTCTGCATTAACTGCTGTTTGCTATAAAAAGCTTCTCAGGTCAAAACTGAACATTGAACCAGTCAAAGGGTTTGACAAGATGACCATTTAGCAAATAAAAGTGCTTATGAGATCCCCCAACAATGGTCTTTGACAGATCCACAGCACTAAGCATGACTTCTCTCCTATGGAACAGGCCTCAGAGCCAAGCAGAGACCATTGGTAACCCCTATAACCGTTATGCCACTATTATTTCTGTAAGCTTCCTGGCAACTTGATATTGTAGTTTGCAAGGTCCAAAACTGGGAAATGCAATTTCTGACTTCCTCTATTCCCCACACTGCCTACATAGCATCTCCTGGCACCATAAAGGCCTGTTAGCAGTGAGGAAGCATCCTGATTGGCTCCAACATGGCTTCTCTGTACTCTGCAACCAAGGTGTGTGGTTGTCATCAACAAAAGGGATGTCTTACCATCCAGTTGTGACAGGCGAAGCAGTGCAATGGCCATAACTCGCCTATTTTAGGAGGTCTTTTTGGGATCTTCCTGGCCAACAGTTCCTGGAGAGGTATCTCATAACCAGAACTGGAATTTTTGTCTAGTAACCCAGAGCTTCTGGAATGGGAAGTGCAACTTTTATAAGAGCTGACAATTTCATACATGTAATACATCGATTACTTTCTCTCCCTCCATACTCTTACTGCTTCCATCCCCAATACCCCTCACTCCCCTAGGTTCCTCCCCTCACCCCCATCTCACTGCATCACTTTCAGTCCTTTCCCACATCATTGACTTGGGCTTTGTCTGTGACCCTTGTGGTTTTACCCAAGGCCATCTGTGATGATTGCATTGGAATTATCCATTAGATCTTGTCATAATGTGTATGCAAAGGGCAGTGATTCTTTCTCCCCCTGAATCTATCAGTAACAGATACTTCAGCTGTGGAGGGTTGGGCCCCTGGAGCCATCCTCTCTCCACATCTGGTGGCTGCTTGTGCAGATCTTGAGGATGTATCTACAGCTGCTTTGAGTTTATGATTGCAATGTCTATGTCTTGTCCAGAAGATAACAATTTGCAGCCCTTCTCCCTATATTTTTTCTTTCTTTCTTTCTACTCTTTTCCAATGTTCCCTGAACCTTACAAAGACTATATATGTGTCTTGTTCAGGACTGGCTCTGTCACTTTTAACCCTATGAGTCCTTGCATTCACCACCTGTCACCAAAAGAGCTTTTCTTTTCTTTTTCTTTTTCTGTGCATTGTTGTTGTGTCTGTTTGAGGATTCCGGATGCCCTGGAACTGGAGTTACAGTTGTGAGCTGCCATGTGGGTGCTGGAAATTGTAAGGTTCAGCACACAAAGGTGTTGGAAGCTGAGCAAGGACAATACCACACTATTCAGGAGACTTTACGTATCAGGCAGGTTAGTGGAAGAGTAAAGTAATTTTATTGACTGATGAAAAACTAAAGCCATAAGCAGTTTGGACAGAAAACAATAATCAAGTTCTGCTGGAATTCTCTATTTTCTTTTAACTTTAGGCCAAAAGAACAAAATTGTAGACTTTAAATGAGCTAGTTGCTTTTAGTTTCTTCAACAAAAAAACTCTGCAGTTTAGCAGTTGCACAGCATTAAATATACACATTTCTGCAAAATTCTGGAAGTATTTTGTGCTGACCTCAAAGGCTACCGTAATCACCTACACTGGTCAGACTCGGAGTTCCTTTTCCCTTTTCTGCCGCCCTGTAAAGAAAAGCAGAGCACATTATTGAAGGTACACCACCTCAGGACATTTGGCTTAGGAGCACGCAAAACCAGCTGCTCTCACAGTTACTTTTACAAATGCTACAGAAAGTAATAGTATTTCTATATGGGTCTCTTTAGGCTGAATCAATCAAGATCACAAATATCTCATTTTTGAGAGCTCATTTTGTCTTAAATACTTTAAAAAGTACAAAATCAAACAATAACATAGTTTATTAGCTTCATATAATCAACAAATTTGGCAATTCAATTAATTATAATTTTGTTAATTTAATTCATAATTCACATTCTTTATAGTTTTGCTTCTATTAAACAGTATTAGAATTGTAAAAAATTTATTTTATTTTTTGCATATGGGTGTTTTGCCTGCATATATGCCTGTGTACTACTTTCGTGCCTGGTTCCCATAGAGGACAGAGGAGTGTGTCAGATTTCCTGGAGCTAAAGTTACAGACAGTTGTGAACTGCCATGTGGGTGCTGGAAATTGAACCCAGGTCTTTTTGGAAGAAAAGTCAGTGTTCTTAAGTGCTGAGCCAACTGTTCAGCCCCAGCATTAGAAATTTGATTTTCAGGCTGGGAATAAGGGCAAAACACTCACACATATAAATATTTAACAAAATAAGAATTTGCTAAAAGTATATTTCTAATTCCTATTAGGGGCATGGCAGGCCCAGGCTCATTTGAAACAGCAGCAGGTATCTTAGTTTCTTTCACCCTTTCCACCTTACAGCTTCCCTTTTGGAGTCAAATACACAAGTCTTCTAAGTTAAAAGAACAACAAAAACTCTTTTAAATGTAAGAATACTGAGCTGGGCATGGTGGTGCATGCCTTTAATCCCAGCACTCGGGAGGCAGAGGTAGAAAGATTGCTGTGAATTTGAGGCTAGCCTGATCTACAAAGCGAGTCCAGGACAGCCAAGGCTACACAGAGAAAGTGTGCCTTGAAAAACCAAAAAGAAAAAAAAAAAGTGTATATGTATATGTATGTATGTGTATGTATGTGTGTGTATGTGTGTGTATATATATATATATATATATACATACTGTTATTCATTCCCAATCACCCAGAGGACCATTTAGGGAAAAATATACTTATTTTTGTGGGAAATTAAATGTGTAATAACATATTTAAGGACTTTACTTCTTGTTAGTATCAAAAATATGTTAAAATTCTTATCATGCTTCTCAATGGTGAGAATTACCAATAACACACCTAGGATAAACATCATTGACTATGACACTGCTAATGTGAAAAAGTCAATGAGATTTAAAAAACAAAACAAAAAACAAACCCAAATAACAGACATACAAGAACTGCTTTCAACGTCTCGTTATGATCAGGTTGGCTTTGAACTCGTAGAAAACGCCTGCCTCTGCCTCCCAAGGGCTCGGATTATAGGTGTGTACTACCATGTCAGGCTTGATTAAATAAATTTTATATTGTCGAGCCGGGCATGGTGGCACACGCCTTTAATCCCAGCACCTGGGAGGCAGAGGCAGGCGGATCGCTGTGAGTTCGAGGCCAGCCTGGTCTACAAAGTGAGTCCAGGATGGCCAAGGCTACACAGAAAAACCCTGTCTCGAAAAACAAAAACAAAACAAAACAAACAAACAAAAATAATAATAATAATTTTTATATTGTCTATGCCCCTAGTGGCTTTCAAGCCTTTTTGACCATGATTTCACATGGTTCATTTACACACATATGTGTAGGTAAGTAAAAACACACTTATTAATGGAAAATACTGGTTACTTCCAGTTGTTTCATACAGGAAAAGAAGAGGTGAATTATCTTCTTAAGCCTAGCAGAGTCTAAAATATCAAGATAATAACAAATGCAGATAACAACAATGGGTATGAAAGAATCTCAAATATCTGCTGTATTATTACCTGTCAGGTAAGAAGGGCAGACATCTACAATCTACAGAGGAGATACTTGGCAGGTACAACTATACCCAAGTGAGCAACTGCATCACGCCTGTGGTATATGTCACCTGTGTTTCCAGTTATATGACTAGCGCTGCACACTGTCTACATAGCTCCAATGCATTTCCTGAATCACTTTAGTTACTGTTGTATATACCAATATATAGAGTTGCTTTTTTTCTTCGAGACAGGGTTTCTCTGTGTAGCCCTGGATGTCCTGGACTCACTTTGTAGACCAGGCTGTCCTCAAACTCACAAAGATCTGCCTGTCTCTGTCTCTGTCTCCCAAGTGCTGGGATAACAGGCATGTGCCACCACACCCTGCTCCTAGAATTACTCTTAATTTTTGAAAAAGTACATCATTACCTGGAGTGCTTGCTGCTCCTCCAGAGGATCTGAGTTCAGTTCCTAGCCCAGGTCATGAGGTTTTCAAGTGTTTCTAAGCCTAGCTTGAGGGGATCCAATACTCTCTCTCTCTCTCTGTCATCCAAAGGTACTCCCACACACACACACGCACACAAACATACATGTAAGTAAAATAACTCTCTCTCTCTCTCTTTTTTTTTTTTTTTTTTTACAAAATCACCAACGTATCTGATAATAAATTATGGCTTAAAAGTCGAGCACAGTGGTGCATGCCTGTAATCCCAGCACTCAGGGAGGCAGAGGCAGGCAGATCTCTGTGAGTTTGAGGTCAACCTGGTCTACAAACCTAGTCCAGGACAGCTAAGGATACACAAAAAAACCCTGTCTTGAAGAAAGCACAACGAACAAACAAAAAACAAAAAAAAAGTTATGGTTTAAAAATAAAATAGCATGTTTATTGGTTTTTTGGTTTTTTTTTTTTCTTCGAGACAGGGTTTCTCTGTGTAGCCTTGGCTGTCCTGGACTCGCTTTGTAAACCAGGGTGGCCTCGAACTCACAGCAATCCACCTGCCTCTGCCTCCCGAGTGCTGGTATTAAAGGCATCGCCACCACGCCCAGCGCCCATTTATTCTTATAATGTTATCTACTCCTATTGTAGCTATGAAGCAAACTTTGAAGTTATAAAAACATACCTGGTATTTGGCTAATTCTGCCTGTAATACTTTCACTTTAGATCGCTCTTGTTCCAATGCAGCATGAAGTGAAGACACCTACAACCAAATAATAAGTAAGAAAACTTCTTTTGGCCCTTTGGGAAGTACATTAATTCTAAACATATCCAGTGTGATAAAATTTGACAACTGTCAGTATCAGAAGTGCTCTTCCATGATTCCCATGAGGCACTCTGCAGGTGTGCACTTGAGCAGGAGGACATGCTCACTGTGAACAGCAGAAAGCCACACCCAGGGATGTCTATGCCCACCATGCTAGTGCATAATGCTAACACTTTCTACTGCTCTGTCTGCTTAATGAGCTGTCTTTCTATTTAGCTGGGCAACAACAACTAAGACCTCCCAAGACGTAAGAGAGGCAGCCAGCCTCCCGCATAGCCCTCACCTGGACTGTCAGCTCATTCTTGATACTCTGTGACTCATCGACTTGCAGAAGGATTTCTGCCTTGTCTTTCACTGAAAGGAAAGCAGAATTACTGTCTCAGTCACTCCAGTGCTATGCACTCAGAGCAATAATTTCTTCCTCTTTGCTTAGTGCATGTTCTTCTGGAGCCTGATTGGTCTCACTTCTCACCAGTAAATTTTGGTCACTATTATAACAGCAGTTTTTTAAAAAGTAATTGAAATTTTTCTGTGGTGTTGAAATATTAATTGCATAGATACGATAGTTAATTATTCAATTTACAATAACTAGGGACAGATACATAATAGAAAGCCAGGCATGGTGGCGCACACCCTTAATCCCAGCACTGGGGAGGCAGAGGCAGGCAGATCACTGTGAGTTCAAAGCCAGCCTGGTTTACAAAGTGAGTCCAGGACAGCCAAGGCTACACAGAGAAACCCTGTCTCAAAAAAAAAAAAAAAAAAAAAAAAGAAAAGAAAATAGAAAAATTACACAGAAAAACTAAGCATCTTGAATGTTTATCTATTACATCCTATTACTTTTTATTTTTTTGTTACACTTATATACCGTGTGTGTGTGTGTGTGTGTGTGTGTGTGTGTGTGTGCGTGCGTGCGCGCGCGCGCATTCCACAGTCCACATGTGTCAGCATAATTTGTGGAAGTCAGTTCTTTCGTTCTATCACATAAGCTCCAGGGATCAAACTTGGGTTTATCATGTTTGATAGAGCAGCTCAGCATTATCTTCTCAGGCATCTTTCTACTTTTAGCTCAGGTTGGCCCTTGGACTTCTGATTCTCTTGCCTCAGTCTCCAAAGTGCTGGGATTGCAGACACGAACTATTAGACCTGGCTTCTTGACTAATTTTAAAAGCAAGATTGTATTTTGTTTCCTTTTTTGTTTTTCTAAGACAGGCATCTCACTATGTAGCTTTGGCTGGCGTAGAAGTCAGAGATCCACCTGCCTCTGCTTCCACAGTACTGGGTCAAAGGTATGCACCACCACACCTGTCTCGGTGCAGTACTGAAGTAGAACCTCAACACTCTCATCTGAAGAGTGGCAAATGTGCATAAAGACAGCTGCTCTAAGAGGCCTTTGTTGATGTCATAAGAACTATCCAACTTGTACCACCGGTAATTTTTAAATTTTGTTGTATTGATAAAATACGTCTCGCGCCCACATGCGCGCACACATCATCCATATACATAAAATAGTTTAACACCAACAATGTCATCAAAAAACCAAAAACCTAAAAGTATGTGTGTCACTTACTTTCTCCTTCCTGAAGCATTTTCAGCAACTGTCCATTTCTTGCTTTTACTTCTTTATACTTTGCCTAACAGTCAAAGAAAAGAGATTTTAACTTTTTAAAAGTCAATGATAAATTACAGCCTACTTTCAGTTTATTGGGCTGTGCATTTTATGCTTGCTTAAAAATGCAAATCATTTATGAAATAAACAGAATGGAGGAAGGTACAAACAGAACTCTTAATTAACCCTATAAAAACGTGGGGGTGAGCCGGGCGTAGTGGCGCACGCCTTTAATCCCAGCACTCGGGAGGCAGAGGCAGGCGGATCGCTGTGAGTTCGAGGCCAGCCTGGTCTACAAAGTGAGTCCAGGATGGCCAAGGCTACACAGAGAGACCCTGTCTCGAAAAACCAAAAAAAAAAAAAAAAAAAAAAAAAAAAAACACGTGGGGGTGCAGTAAGATGACTTAGAGGACCCGAGCTTGATCCCTGGAGCCTACACAGAGTCAGGAGGACAATACGACTCCACAGTGTGCTCACGCGCATGTGCACATACGCACAAATTAAATTTTAAAAATTTCAAAGCAGAGAAGGGTAAAAGTGAAGTCAGGCAAATATTAAGTTTTCCTGAAGGGCCTTTTTCTTTCCTCCCCAAATAAAAACTAATTTTGACAAAGGTCAAGAGAAAACAGCTCCCAGGTCTTTACCAGTTCTGCCCTGCACGTTTTACCAGCACTCTATCGTCTGTTCTACAATGGCTACTGTCAAATACAGAACTCGTGGCTCTGTTGGCCTTTTCCAGTTCCTTTTTCCAAATGGATTCTCCTAAGCCTAGTGAGAATGTACATTCCTCCATTCATTGAATAAGAGAACTCTGCTCCCACACAGACCATTTGGGTTTTTGATATCTCCCTCAATAGTCTTCATTAAACATTTCTTTTAGTACTCTAAAATATTTCAAGCCCTAATAAACAATAAATACTTAGTGAAAACAATATATTGAGTGTTATAAAAAGATAAAAGCCTAAACATATCAGTGTAAAAACCTTTCATCTTTCTTTCTCTCATCATGTACCATGTATGTGCAGAATATGCCAGTTTTGTTTTTATTTCTATAGTGTTGGTGTTTCACCTAGGGCCTCATCAAACAAAAAACAAGCAGCTAGCTGGGTGTGGTAGCACACACCTTTAATCCTAGCACTTAGGAGGCAGAGGCAGGTGGATTACTGTGAGTTCGAGGCTGGCCTGGTCTACAAAACAAGTCCAGGACAGCCAGGGCTACACAGAGAAACCCTGTCTTGAAAAACCAAAATCAAAACAAAACAAAACAAAAAACCAGGCAGCTACCACAGAGCGGATGGCAGAAAGCACACAGCAGCCCTAGACCCTCGCACAGGATGGCTCTCAGTAAGTGATCAGTGCCTAACATTAGTCAGGAGACAGATGATGCTTGAGGAACAGGAGTGTCTTTGTCACAGTCTAAAGGGGAGTAGCAAGAGAATGCTCCCTAAATTTGTGGCTAAAGACATTGTAAGGGCTGGAGAGCTGGCTCACGGTCAAGCGCACTTGCTGCTCTTTGAGGAAGACCCAAGTTTGGTTCTAAGCACGAACATTACATTAGGTGGCTCACAACAACTTGTAACTCCAGCTCCAGGGGATCTGATAAGGGATCTTCTGGGTTCTACAGACCTCTGAACATACATGTGCATACAAACAAGCACATACACACACAAAATTAAATTAATCTTTAAAAAGAAACAATTGTATACACAGTATTAGCAAGGATATGGAGAAATTAGAATCCTTGTGCATTTTTGGTAGAAACATAATATAACAGTTGCTTTGGAAAAGCTTGGCAGTCACATAAAGAGTAAAACAGAACTATTGCATAAACAGCAATTCTATTGCTAGTTATTCAAAATGCTTGAAGAACTCAAAGCAGGAATCTTGACAGCTGCACCAGTGCACCAAGTGTAGTGTGTACACTTAAGAGTGTGGACGGCCAGATGTGGTAGTGCACTTGGGAGGCAGAGGCAGGCGGATCGCTGCAAGTTTGAGGCCAGCCTGGTCTATAAAGTGAGTCCAGGACAGCCAAGGTTACACAGAGGAAACTGTCTCGAAAAACCAAAACCAAAACCAAAACCAAAACCAAAACCAAAAAGTATGGGACAAGGGATGGAGTTCTGATAAATCTGCAACACGGAGAAACACTATGTAAAAAAGAAATAAGCCAGAAAGAAAAGGACAAAAACTGTATAATTCTCCAAAATGAGGGATCAAGACAGGCAATTCACAGATATGAACTGTTGTTAGGGGCAGGGTGGGAACAGTGAGCTGTTTGGTGGCTACAGTTGCTGTATGAGAGAACAGCAGTCACATCATACAATAGTGAAAAGGTACTTAACTCTGCTGGTGTTAGTCTTAGGCAGAGGCAGGTAGATCTCTGTGGGTTTGAGGTCAGCCTGGTCTATGCAGTGAGAGCCTGTCTCAAAACCAAAAAACCCTAACTAAATAAACAATGCTATTGAATCACATGCTTAAAATAGTTAATATATCTAAATACATATAGTACATAATATATGTTAAGATAAATATTTTATAACAAAATGTATACCAGAAAACCTGAATAGCAGAATGACTATTTCTAGTAACCGAATAATAAACATATATAAAAGACCCCAGAAAATGTAAATCCGTAATTCTTGTCTTTTATACAAACAGTGGATATACACACACCTCCCACTGGGTGATCACAGCTTTGAGCTTCTGAATTTCAGCATCTTTCCTTTCAAGTTCTAACTTTAGTCTTTCAATTCTTCCATCCTTTAGACCCACTTCCTGAAAAAAGAAAAATACTGCTTTTTGACCAAGATTGCTCCATCTATCATTATTTACAATAGTCCTTTGTGAAAAGATTAAGAAGATTTCCAGACCTTATTTCTTAGGCAACTGTGACCTTCACTCAATTATATGATCCTAGTTACATAATAGTAACACCAAGTGAGATTGTTTTTGTGATAGGGTTTCTCTGTGTAGCCCTGGCTGTCATAGAACTCACACTATAGACCAGGTTGGTCTTGAATTCGGAGATCTGCCTGAGTTCCAGGACAGCCAGAGATACACAGAGAAACTCTGTCTTGAAAAACCAAGCACAAACAAACAAAACCAAACAAACTAACAAGAACAAAAATCAAATATGTAGAATTAGCCATGTCTATCAGCTTCAAGTTTAAAGTTGTCCACCCCCCCCCACCTCCCACAGCCTTGGTGATCCCTGGTTGTCGTAGACCAGGCTGGCCTTGAACTCAGAGATCCACCTGCCTCTACTTCCTGAGTGCTAGGATTAAAGGCATGTGCTACCCATCTGGCACTATAGTGTTTTTTTCAAATGGTTATACCAATTTGCACTCTACTTAGGATGCCATGCTATCCTGTATCCTTACAATTAATCGTTATCTAGCCCTATGCAGATAACTCTTCATCTCCCTTCAATTTTTCCTAGACACTTCAATAAAACCATTATTACTAAATAAATATTTATTCTGCTAAAAAATTTCAAAAATTCTTTCCTCTCTATAAACTAAATCACAAGCTAGGCTTTAAGTATTATACAACCCTTTCCAATCTACCTCATTAGACGCACACAGCATTTTCTTTTAATTAAACTGCCTTCTATTTCACCATGTCTCCAGTTTTACTCAAGACATTCTAGTTTCTTCTTCCTCATCTTTACATGTTCAGATTCTCTGTCTGGTTAGCTTCCAAATGAAATGTTAGTTTCTCTCCAGAAGCCCATCTTTTTTTTTTTTTTTTCTTCTGGATCAAGCATTCTTCATTTGGCAGTTTATGAAATTGTATCAGCTTTTTTATACTTTATTAATTTATTCATATTATATCTCAATGGTTATCCCATCCCTTGTATCCTCCCATTCTTCCCTCCCTCCCATTTTCCCCTTATTCCCCTCCCCTATGACTGTTCCTGAGGGGGATTTCCTCCCCCTGTATATGCTCATAGGGTATCATGTCTCTTCTTGGTAGTCTGCTATCCTTCCTCTGAGTGCCAGGGGACATGGTCAAACATGCGATACCAGAGTTCGTGTGAAAGTCACATCCCACTCTCCACTCAACTGTGAAAAATGTCCTGTCCATTGGGTAGATCTGGGTAGGGGTTTGAAGTTTACTCCATGTATTGTCCTTGGCTGGTGCCCTAGTTTGAGCAGGACCTCTGGGCCCAGATCCACCCGTCATAATGACCTACTTGTAGGTTTCTAGGACCCTCTGGGTCCTTCTATTTCCCCATTCTCCTTTGATTCTCTCACCTAGAGTCCGTATAGGAAGTCTTCCCTCTGTCCCACTTTCCTGGTAAGCGAAGTCTTTCATGGGACATGCCCCTTGGGCTAGTGTCCAGATATAAGTGAGTATATACCATTTGACTCCTTCTGCTTCTGAGTTAACTCACTCACAGAAGCCCATCTTAATGTCCATTCTTGTTACATTTTTTTGCACTCACAACTCTATCTATACAAAACAATATCTATTAAATGCATACTATGTACAATATACTGTTAAGCATTTTAAATTGTAATTTCAAACTCCCATAATAATCATGTAAAAAGGAAATGATTATGTTCCAGTGAAGTACAGCAGCTGAGCTGTAACACTAATATTTTTGTTATATTTGTTTGATTTCAATATCTATTCTCTTTCCATTACATTACACTGTCGGTCAGGCTTTATATAGCACTAATGCCACTTAATCATCTAATTATACTTACATAGGCAACTTAGTTTTACCGAGAGAGCAGGGCACCTGAGTATTTACTATTCTGTGCCTGAGCGACAGGGGCTACCCTCTCTCCAGTACCAGTTCTTTCGTGTTTTGTTTTGTTTTGTTTTTTGAGTAGCAATTGGCTGTCCAGGACTCGCTTGGTAGACCAGGCTGGCCTTGAACTCATATAGATCTGCCTGCCTCTGCCTCCTGAGTGCTGGGATTACAGGCATTTGTCACCGTGCCTGGCCCCAGTACCAATCCTTAACTATGTACACAGTGCAGCATGTGCTTCATATTCATTACTGAATTAGCTGTACCCGTAACATACCCACTATTCTTTGCAGAATAATGACTAAAATAGTACCCTAAATTAGAATTGAAATATGCAGATTACTTTCTTTAAAGTGAAAAAGAAAACATTGTGATTTTAAGAGAATTTTATTTTACATGCCTGGTTGTGCTCTGGAGCAGGACAATTATCTGTTCCATTATATTCTGTAAGTTGTTCTCTCCTTTTTTCTCTAATAAGAATCTTATGAACGTCATCTTCCAGTTTATTGAAGAATCCCCCATCGTGTGAAGAAGAATTTGATTCCTGTCGAAGTGAATCATGAGTTACTATAATTTGACACAAATATATCCACACTCATTAAACCTCGTGAGAGGGATGAAGAATGAAATGGGGGCTAGGAGACAACCCACCACCCCCCTGTCCGCAGAAGAGAAGCAGAAGAGGACTTACTTGCAAGTGCCCTTTTCTTACTTCTTTGTATTTTGGAGATTGATATGGTTAAACCTTTTAGAAGCAGGTTCTCACTACAGAGCCCAGACTGGTGTGGAACTCATGATCCTCCTGCCTCAGCTTCTCACATGTTGAAACTATGGCTCTGTACCAAAATGCCCAGGCACTACTTGTTTGTTATACGTACACCATACAGTCTACGTTAGCACGGACAAAGCCAGGTTTGACACACCCTCAGGGTTGTACAGCTGCCGCCACAAACAGCTCTGTTCTCCTCACCCTGCATTCACTCCCTTCTCTAATACTTTCCTCAGCCCTAGGCAACACTAGTTTTATATGTCTATAAACTTACCTATGTGGACACTTCATATAAACAGAATAATTGTTTTCTGTTTCAAAATTGTTTGATCTATCAATGTTTACAAAACTCGTCCATGTAATGGCATGGAGCAGTACTTCATTCTTACTGCCAAGCACTATCCCATTTTACATCGTGTTTTTCTTGTCACTGGTGGATGGACATCTCTCTTTTTCTGTTATGAATACTGCTGCAATAAACATCTATCTACAAGATGTTTATGGACATGTTTCCAATTCTGCTGAGTGTATACCTAGGAGTAAGGTTACTGGGCGGTGTGCAAAGTCTATGTTTAACCTTCTGAGATCTTCCAGCTAGTGCCCCAAGCAGCTCACTATTTTATAATCCTATTGGCAACATGAGACAGTTCTAGCTTCTGTATGCTTACCTATATGTAATTATGTTTTTTATTGCAGATACCCTCATGGATGTGAACAGCTAGGTTTGAGTTTCACTTCCCCTATGGCTAATGGAGCAGGCCTGCTTTCATCTGTTTACTGGACACTATATATAATCTTTTTTGAGAAAGGTTTACTTAAAACCCTTGCTCATTTTTAACTGAGTTACTGGCCTGCTTACTTCCGAGTTGTAAGGATTTGTCTTCTGGTTAGAGAGATGGTCCCATGGTTAAGAGTGTGTACTGCTCTTGTAGAGGGCTTGAGTTCAGTTCCTAGCACCTACTTTGGGTAACTCACAACAGCCTGTAACTCCAGCTCCAGGGGATCTGACCACACCTCCTGGCCTCTGCACTCATGTGCACATATCTGTCCTCTAGACATGTCCCTCAGACAAACATGATATTTATAATAAATAAAAATCTGAAAGGAAATAATTTATGTATTCTAAAAAGCTGAGCATAGTAACAAATGCCTATTATCCCAGAAAAATCTGTCTTGCCAAAGACATCAGATTTCCTGAACATCTCTGTTCCCTCCCATTTTCAAGTCTGTGAATAAAATGGTTTGATATCACCTGCCCCTCCTCCCCCCAGTACAGTAATAAAGGTGAAGAGACTGGACATTGACCTTTGGTACCCACACACACATGAACATATACATATACAAAAAAGTGTCTATTTTAAACAAGCATCTCACCAAATATTATTTGTAAATATTTTCCCTCATTATAAGGTTGCCTTAGCTAATTTTTCATGATGTCTTCTATAACACAAAAGTTTTAATTTTTGTTTAAGCTAGGGATTGAACTCAGGACTGTATGTATGCTAAATGAGCATTTCACTTCCTGTTTTCTTCTAAGAGTTTCGGAGTTCCAGCTCTTCTATTTAGCAAGCCTTTCAACTTTATCTGCCTTTGTGGTGTTGGGGCTCAAATCTAGGCATGGCCTCTCTGGTATGGTGGGTGGACACTTGATTACGGAGCTACAACTTGGGGTTGACATTCCAACTCCTTTGTCCAAACAATCCCCCAGCCCCTCAAGTAGCTGGACCACAGGTGCATGCTCCTCTGCTTGGTTTTAGGTTTTACATATACTTCTATGATCCACTTTGAGTTAGTTTTTGTGTATAGTGTGCAGAAGGCATCCGAATGTATTCCTCTGCAGAGAGATAGCTAACATTTACTCATGGAGAAGGCTGTTTTCCCATACTGAACTATCTTGGTACTCATACTCAAAAATCAAGCAAAAACAAGTATCAAGGTTTATTTCTGGACTATCAATTCAATCAACTTTTATTTCTACTCTTCAGGGCTCTCAATTATCAGTATCAAACTAACTTGATTACTATGGCTTTATTTTGCATTATTTTGTGCTGCATTTAAAAGTCATCTTGACATAAACTGTGCATACAAATAAAAAAACAATATACTACAGTGATGTGATTTTAATGTCAACTATCAAATCACTCTAGCTTGGAGACTTTATACTCTCTGATGAAGTAGGGCTTTCCGTCTTTTGTTATCAAGCATGGAGACTAAAGGAAACACTGCCCTGAGTTTATCAAGCTCAGCTGTATTTGTAGACAGTCACACACAGCTCAATAGCTGCTCAGTGCTTTACCTTCACATCATCTAGGAAAGTGAAATACGTGAGTGAGCACTTACTTGGTTATCACTGCAAATGAGATTGTCAAATGCCTGTAGAGAACTTCATGTTCTACAGGGCGCTGAGAGGCTGCATTAGCTAAGTCTCATAGACACCAGGGGAGGCGGACAGAGCAGGTATCCCACTAAGCAATCAAATTGTGGTGGCCAGGAGCCACCACCAAGTGGCAAGTGGCACAAACATAATTCCAAGTACTGCTTCGTGAAACCACAATCTGGTAAGATCTCATTTTAAGTATAAAATATTTTAAGTATACAACAGTGCTGAGCGTCCATGAAAGGAACAGCATGCTGATGACAATAACCAGCACCCACATTTCCACTATTCAGTGACACTGTTTGACAGAATGTTTGAGACAGATCTCACTAATTCACTATGCAGCTCTGGCTGGCCTTGAATTTACAGAGACCCACACCTTTATGCTGGGATCAAGGGCATGCACACCGTGCCTACCTTCATCTGATTGCTGTTCCTCTTACCAGTATTCCTAACCCCAAAACAATCTTAGCCCCTCAATATTTCTGAATGAAACACACATACACACACATTTGGCAAAAGAGTTGAGAAGAGTGTGTTCAAAGATACCAGAATTTTGACAAGCACATGAAAACATACTATTAGCCATCAGGAAAATGCAACTGACATTCAATGAGATAGAGTACATCCCCAGTAGGAGACAATGTTAGGTGCTGGCAAGGATGTATAGAAACTAGAATTTCTCACACACCCCAGGTGAGACTAGTAAATGCCATATCCATGCTCTAAACCAATTTGTCAGGCTCTTAAACAGTTAAACATTTCAACCAGGTCTCCTGTTGCAGCAAGCCTATAATCCTAGCTAGTTGGGAGGCTGAGGCAGGAGGATCATCAGTTCAAGGCTCGCCTAGATACACAGAGTTCAAAGCTAGCCTAGATAACTTAGTGAGATCATGTTTGAAAGAGTTAAAAGGTCTTTGGATGGAACTCAGTAGTTAAAATGCTTGCCTAGCTGCTCAAGGCCATGGGTTCAATCCCCAGAACATTACAAACAGGTAAACATTTTCAATCCCTACCTCTGAAAAGAAAAAAAAATTACTATACAATCTAGTAATTTCAGTCCTAGATAACCACCTGGGGAATAAAAACATGGAACCACACAAACATCAAAAGTTTGTAGTAACTGAATACAAAACAACTCGACAATAGAATAAATTCAGCAATAAAGCTGAATGAACTATTATTTGTTTGTTTGAGATAGGACCTCACTTTGTAGTACAGGCTGGCCTGGAGCTATGTAGACCAGGATGGTCTTGCCCTCTCAGTGTTGGTAGACAGTGGGCAGCTATGTCTAGCTGGATAAACTACTGACACATGCTACAATGTAGATTAACCTGACAACACTATCCCAGGTGAAAACAATCCCAGGTGGAAAAAAAAAAGGACCACACTGAGTATGATCATAGGCTACCAGAAAGTGCAAATATGCAGAAATCAAAAACAGAACGGTCATTGCCAGGGACTCAAGAGGGGAGTAAAAGGGAACTCTGGAGATTATAGACAATTCTAAATCTAGATTGTGATTTGGTCCTAACTCCTTAAATATACTACAAATGGGGCTGAGAGGTTAGGTTTGATTTGATTTGATTCCCAGTCTGTTTTTCTTCACGACTTAGTTATATACATCCTATGGTAAATTTGATGCAGACTATTTAACAATAAAGTTGTTATTTTATTTATTTATTTTTTTATTTAAAGAGCCACCCCTCCTAAAATTGTTGTTTTAAATTGTATTTTGTTTGCTGAAGGGGATGGAGGTCAGAGAAGAACTTGTTCTCTGCAAGAGTTAGTACTCTTTTCTGTCATGTGAATCCCAGGGATTGAACCTGAGTCAGCAGACTTGGCAGCAAGTACTTTCCCACTGAGTCACATTACCAGTCAGTAAAGCTGCTTGCAAAAGAGCCACCCCAACCTCATTTCTCTTCAAGACTAGAGCATGCTCTACCTGTACCTGTGCCGTTTGAACTCTCCCACACTCATCTTCTTGCTTCCGCAAAGTAGCCATGACCACGAATTTACTGTTTATCACCTCCATCTTTTGTTGTTGTTGTTATTAGGTAAAGAACTAAAATCATAACTTCATTGTTTGTTTTATTTAACCCATATACTTCCTTGGCTTAGGTATTTTGCAATAGGGACCCCATGGCATAATATGACTAAGACCTGCACATTACAGCTGGTGATCTCTCAAGTCTCTCTAATCTAGAACACACCCCTTTCCACAACCTACTTTTTCTTCTCACATGATCTTGTTGGAGGGACCAAGTGAGTTGTCAGAAAAAACCTCCATTCCCTTGCTTTGCTAGGCACCAGCCCTGGGCCTATTCACAGCAGGCAATGCTAGACCACCAGTAACATCTCCAGCTGCCCAACTGCTTCCTTGAAGCCTCGTCTCTGTTACACATCTAAGCCTGGAACCTCGTGTGGCAGAGATGCCCCTCCTAAGGTGTGACTTACATTTACGCTAAGCACTGGGTTTTTTGGCACATTTTAAAGTTTTGTTTATCCCTAAATTGTATCATCATTACTTCAAAAACCTTTTCTAAAGATAAGCACCTGGATTTGTTCCAGTCTTTTCTTGGGTAAGATGTAAAGGGTAGGACTGGTAATCACACAGATATCAATATCTATGGTCACATATGTAAGTTTCTCTAGAGCAGGCTGTGATGGCCTGCAAATCTGATCTTGTATTTGTATATGTCTTGTGCACATGTATGCAGAGACCAGAACCAGACATGAAACATCCTTTTTTCCTCAATCACTTCCCTCCTATTCCTTAAGGCAGGGTCTCGTTCCTAACCTGGAGCTTGTATCATCTCAACTGGGCTGTAAGCCAAGAGGCTCTAGCAATCCTTCTGTTTCTGCCCTCTCAGAGCTGGGACTGCAGGTATATGCAGGATGTTCAGCTTTTTACACCTCAGCTTTGACCTTTACAGCTACATTGTAGCACTCTGCACCAACAAGCCATCCCTCCAGCCTAACATTTCTTAGTGCCCCCTTCCCCAATTACTAAGGGTTCCATGTAGGCTCTTATGGGACAGACATCCAGCTTCACAACGTAAAGACCTCTCAGTACACCACAGCACACACGCTTCGCAGCAGCCCACCTCCACACGCTTCTCTCCCTTCCGCACTACTCAGGTCTTTGTAGCAGGTGATGTTAGTCAGTCGCTGTCACTGTCGGGGTCTCAAGAATCAGGTTCAGCCTTGGCAGCATGCACCTTTATGTGCTGAGACATCTTGTCAGCCTTTTGGGGGGTTGATTTTTTTATATTCTGGATTTTTGGTTGTTTTGATTCTTTGTCACAGGGTCTTTCTATGTAGCTTAGGCATCACAATCTACTGCCTTTGCCTCTCAAGTCTGAGATTTGTAAATATGTATCACCACATCTAGAAGGACAAGCATTTACATTTTTTTCCGTGTGCCACATGTAGGGTGGCCTGTGCACCGTGACTCATGCAGAGGCCAGAAGACAACGTTGAGAGTCAGTTCTCGTCTTCCACCATGTGGGTCCACAAATGTGGGCAGCACCTAAGGAACAGCATCGCCTGCACTTGTTCCCTGGGCTCCACACACAGCTATGCACACACATACACACATGCATGAACACCTATGCAGTACACTTGTGAACACACACCTGTGGACACAATGCCTTCCTCCACACAAAAAAAATGAACATATACACATATAAAAATTAAAACACAGATTTGAAGATTAAGTCACTTCTTTGAATTTTAAGCTTGAAAATACATACAGATTAGAATAGTAATACCAAATGAAACTAGTTTATGCAATTAACCACGTTTATTCTAATGTATTTCTATCCTTACAACACCAGAAACATAATGAGGTTAGTCAAGGAAAACCTTTAAGTGGCCATGTCTCTAGAAAAAGACTTACTGATAATCATTAAAGTACTATTCTTCAGTGTTTTCTAGACTACAGGACAATCACAGTAAAACTTACCTCAGTCTTTTTACTATTATGATCTGTAAATGAAAAAAAGAAAAGTTTTAAGAATTAATAAATACCAATATTTTAACATGTAAAACACAAAGTAGCAGAAAGACTATTAAGACTATAAGGGTTAGTTTTCTTTCTTTCTTTCTTTCTCTCTCTCTCTCTCTTTTTTTTTTTTTTGAAATAGGGTTTCTCTGTGTAGCCTTGGCTGTCCTAGACTCACTTTGTGGACCAGGGTGGCCTTGAACTCAGTGATCTACCTACCTCTGCCTCCTGAGTGTGCCACCATGCCCGGCTCTAGAAACAGTTTTCTAAGATTCACACCTGACTGCTTTTAGGCTTAGGGTGCTGAAGTCCAGCACAGAGCTGCTGGTTTAGTTCAGTTCAGGGACTACATCTTATGGCTATTATTAAGTTTTCAGCATACGAGTTTTATATATGACTCAGTTAACCTGGCTTTATGTGTTTTTCAGAAGTTAGAAAATTGAAGAGACTATTAACTGAAAATGTCCAGATGACTGTCTTTGTTGAAATAAATGAAAAATATGATAGCAACCTATGTCCTTAGAAGTTACCGACTGTATTATTTTTAAGATACACAAAGTGATTTGGCTGCACTGTAATAAAATCTTTAACCTACGGGATTATAGGCATGCACTATCACACCTTCAACTATCATATTTAATTTCTCAAAAAGTAAAAATGTCAAGTTTTACTTTTAGTTAGTTTTAGAAAAGGGACAAATTCAGAAGTCAAATTATCCCTATTTGCAGATGATATGATAGTGTATATAAGTGACCCCCAAAATTCCACCAGAGAACTCCTACAGCTGATAAACACCTTCAGCAAATTGGCAGGATACAAAATAAACTCAAAAAAGTCAGTAGCTTCCCTGTATACAAATGACAAACAGGCAGAGGAAGAAATTGGGAAAACTACTCCCTTCACGATAGCCACAAACAATATAAAGTATCTAGGAGTAACTCTAACCAAGCAAGTGAAGGACTTATTCGAAAAAAAAACTTCAAACCTCTGAAGAAAGAGACTGAAGATGACATCAGAAGATGGAGGGTTTTACCTTGTTCGTGGATTGGGAGAATCAACATAGTAAAAATGGCCATCTTACCAAAACCAATTTACAGATTCAACACAATCCCTATCAAAATACCTACAAAATATTTTGAAGATATTGAAAGATCAATTCTCAAATTCATATGGAGAAATAAAAAATCCAGAATAGCAAAAACAATTCTATACAATAAAAGATCCTCCGGAGGAATCTCCATACCTGATCTCAAGCTGTACTACAGAGCAACAGTAATTAAAACAGCATGGTACTGGCAAAGCAATAGGCTGGTGGATCAATGGAATCGAATTGAAGACCCAGAGATGAATCCACACACATTTGCTCACTTGATTTTTGACAAAGAAGCCAAATCTATTCAATGGAAAAATGATAGCATCTTCAACAAATGGTGCTGGTCTAACTGGATGTCTACACGTAGAAAAATGCAATTAGACCCTTATTTGTCACCACACACAAAACTCAAGTCCAAGTGGATTAAAGACCTCAACTTAAAACCAGAGACATTAATTCAGTTAGAGGAAAAAGTGGGGAAGAGCCTGGGACACATAGGCACAGGAAACAACTTCCTGAACAGTACACCAACAGCCCAGGCCTTAATGTCAACAATTAATAAATGGGACCTCATGAGGCTGAGAAGCTCCTGTAAGGCAGGAGACACTGTCAGTAGAACAAAGCGACAGCCTACAGACCGGGAAAAGATCTTCACCAACACTTCATCTGACAAAGGTTTAATATCCAAAATATATAAAGAACTCAAGAAATTAAACACCACAAAACCGTAACTTGGTAATTTCTTACTAAGTTTTACAGAGTCCTACTGAACTGACTTAGTTTTAAGCCCTCAAATAGCTTTTTCTAAACAACTTTCTGTTTAAAATTTTTGTCACTGCAAAATTCATGTTGAAACGCAACTATCACTGGAAAAACATTAAGCAATGGAACCTTGATTCTAGCCTCTGCCCTCCTCGGAAACAAATTAACAACCCACCATGAACAATCCAAACTCTGGAAACACTGCACTTAACACACACACACACATCCACGCATGCGCGAGCGCGCAAGAGAGAGAGAGAGAGAGACAGAGACAGAGAGAGAGAGAGAGACAGAGACAGAGAGAGAGAGAGAGAGAGAGAATATGTGTGTCTGTGTGTGTGTGTGTGTGTGTGTGTGTGTGTGTGTCTGGAAAGATGGTAGGTGAATGTCTGTGAGACCAAGAGTTTGGGTGCAAAATGATTAAGATTAAAAAAAAAAAAGTGCCTAGATCTGGGTCGGGGTTTGATGTTTACTGCACGTATATTCCTTGGCTGGTGTCATAGTTTGAGCAGGACCCCTGGGCCCAGATCCACCGTCATAATGTTCTTGTAGGTTTCTAGGACCCTCTGGATCCTTCTATTTCCCCATTCTCCCATACTTCTTTCACCTAAGAGTACCAACAGGATGTCCTCCTCTCTGACCCACTTTCCTGATAAGTGAAGACTTTCATGGGACATGCCTCTTGGGCTAGTGTCCAGATATAAGTGAGTATAAACCATTTGACTCTTTCTGCTTCTGGGTTAACTCACTCACGATCATTTCTAGTTCAATCCATTTGTCCACAAATTTCGGAAATTCCTTGTTTTTAATAGCTGAGCAGTATTCCATAGTGTAAATGTACCACAATTTCTTTATCCATTCTTCTACTGAGGGACACGTAGGCTGTTTCCATGTTCTGGATATTATGAATAAGGCCACTATGAACATGGTTGAGCATATGTCCCTGTTATGTGCTAGCCAATGGTCAGGACATTCTCCACCGTTGAGCGGAGAGTGGGGACTGACTTTCACACAAACCCTGGTGCCCCCTATTTGACCACGTCCCCTGGATGGGGAGGCCTGGCGGCACTCAGAGGAAGGATAGCAGGCTACTAGGAAGAGACTTGATACCCTATGAGCATATACAGGGGGAGAAGATCCCCCTCAGTCACAGTCATTGGGTAGGGGGGTAGGGGCAAAGCAGGAGGGAGGGAGGATACAAAGGATGGGATAACTATTGAGATGTAAAATGAATGAATTAATAAAAAAAATTTTTTTTAAAGTGCCAAGAGAGAAGCAAAAGAGCTATAGAAAATAGAAATGAGGTCAAGTATATATTTTTTTCCCAAAGAAAGCCTGCTGGGGCACCCAACCATACAGTACACACTGCGATGGCTCCTGTCAGGACAGCACCAGGAAGGATGCCTGGTACAGTAGGAGCCTCAAGAGGAACATGTGCATTGCAAGAACCCAAAAGGAGGCTAAAGCCAACTGTCAAGGAAGAAATGATACCACAGCAGACCTCAAACTAGCTCTAGGATGGGTACAGGGATCTGAAACTGAGACATGGCTATAGTGCACAATTTCTCTTTCCTTGCTAGTGCCCAGAGGAGCAGGTCGTCTGACCAATAGTCAGGACTATGGGACTGGGATTCAGTCTCCTTAATCCACCAGCTGAGGGGTGCAGCTCTGCAGCAGATGCATCTACAGAGAGGTCAGGAGGTCTGACCACTCCCTTTTTAAGGCTCACATAGACTAACATAAAGCAATGGGGATGGTCACATACACTCCAGCAGTGGCACAAACACAAGGAAGACACTCAAAACCCACTACAGATGAGTCCTCTTGGAAACCACCACAAACTGACAGCTCCTCAGTACCAGAGAACAAGGATGACCAGGTTTCTGATTTGCCAAAAATATCTCAGAGCCCCACTTTAAAAATCAGCAACCAAGCTGGGCAGAGATGGCGCACACCTTTAATTCCAGCACTCGGGAGGCAGAGGTAGGTGGATCACTGTGAGTTCGAGGCCAGCCTGGTCTACAAAGTGAGTCCAGGACAGCCAAGGCTACACAAAATCTGTCTCAAAAACAACAACAACAACAAAAAAACCCAAACAAACAAACAAACAAAAAAAAAAACCAGCAACTAACAAAAACCCAAACAAATGAATAGGAGCTTGAAGACCTATACAAGAAAAAGCCTAGATCAATTCAACAACTGACAAGAAAGTTACAAAGTGGATCAAACAGTCAGTAACCTAGAGGGCAGAAAGAGACCCCCTACAAGCCCTACCCTTGAAGCCCCACATGTCTGAGCTGCTGCCCAAACTGAGGTGGGCTTCTGGTTATACAGCTGGCCTACAAGTGACCCCTCATCCACACCTCTGTAAGAAAATCCAGTAAACTCATTGGCTCAGCAAGCTAGACTTGGAGGCAACTGGTGTTGGTCTGCTCTTGGTGCACTCTCCTGAGTGAATAGACATTTGTTCTTATCTCCCCAGGAAGTCACACAGCACTTTTTTCTCTCTTGCCCTTTTACCATGTACCATTTGTGCAGTAGGCACCACTCTGACAGATTGTGGTACCTTTACCCTGAACTCCCGGGCCTCCAGGTCAGTGTGCTTCTGTTTGTTGGAAGTACCTGCTGTTAGTTATGTGATCACAGCAGTACAAAGTGAACTAAAAGACAGGCTACACAAACAAAACCAAAACTAGAAAAGTACTCACAACTATAAAAAAAACTGTAAGTCAGGTGGCAGACACCTGGACCAGCATAAGCTTCTGGATCTGATCACAGCACCACATAAACGACATGAAACATACCTGTGGCATCAAAGCAGAGGCAGGAAGACCTTTGGCTACACAGAGGTTGAAGTCAGGTTGGGTTACAAGGAAAAGACAAGACCAAGAGTTCCCAGGCTCTGGGCAGCACTGTGCAAACTTACCTTCACACTGGAAGTCTTTCAGTGACACTGTGAGAGGCTTGTCTTTCCCCTGATGGGTCTTTCTCTTGTCTTTTTTATTTATAGTTTTAGACTGAGTTGAAGCATTTTCGGAATTTTCATAATCCTAAAAAGAATTACCAACGGTAATTAAGTTTGGTTTATAAAGCATAACATCAATTTCTCATATGTTTCTTTAAGAGTAAAGGCAAATAAAAAGTGGAAAGCTTAGGCCAGCCAAATTGCTGAAAATTCCTATTTAGTTATTGTTTATCCTCTCAATTAAAAACATTAAAGTAAAAACATAGATTGGTTTATAAACTTCCCCTGCTGCCAACTTCTTACTCTTTCCTTCACGACCAAATTTAAGAGATTTATCTACAATTTCCAATCTCAAACCCTCTGAAATGGGGATTGGGTTGTTCTTTGACACTAAAATTAAGATCAGTTTTCTCTTAATTATCAAATCTAAAAGATAGTATTTAAGTTTTTATTAGCTGGGTGTGGTGGCGCACACCTGTAATCCCAGCTCTCAGGGAGGCAGAGACAGGTGGATTGCTGTGAATCCAAGGCCAGCCTGTTCTACAATTTTATGTGTATGGGTGTTTTGCCTGAATTATGTCTGGTGCCCAAGAAGCTCAGCCGATAACATTGGATCTTTTGAAACTGGAGTTACAGGTGGTTGAGACGCCTTGTAAATGCTGGGACTGGAACACTGGTCCTCTGGAAGAGCAGCTAGTTCTTCTAACTACTGAGCCAGCCCCTAACATCATACATTTAAAAAAATGTTTTTCTTCAGACATTTTTAATGACTCTTAAGTCTCCATTGCTGGCTTCTTTCCCCAACTCTCTTCATAAAAACACAGCTGTTATTCAGTATACCCATTCTTTTGTTTGTTTGTTTTCAAGACAGGGTTTCTCTGTATAGCCATGATTGTCCTGAACTGAACTCACTTTGTAGACCAGGCTGGCCTCAAACTTACAGAGATCTGCCTGGCCCCGCCTCCCAAGTGCTAGCACTACCACACCTATTCTTATTTATTCTTAACTTATTTATTCTTAACCTATTCTTAACTTATTCTTCTTATATGCTCTTCAATATCAAAGTTTCCACTTATACACTAATGGTTTCTCTATATACAGACATCATCTGCGCTGCTCAACACACTCTGCCACACTGTGTTTATTTGTCAACAATGACCCCACCTTCCCACTTGATATTTATCAAGTACTTCATTATGCTGCTCTCCACACAGCTATCTATGATTATATATATCTATAACTATAACTATATATAACTGTATCTATAAGCCTCTTCTTATCTCCTACACATCTTATATGTAAATGAGCCATTCTGTTAGATACTAGGTCTCTTCTCTTGTTTAGACACTGACACAGTCTCTAAATCACCTCCTACATTTACCGCATGAGTTTCTAAAAAACCTGAAACCAATATAAAAGTTAAAAATATCCAGTATCTTTTTAGAGAAGGCAAGTCTACCATATGTATTTGACACTGTCTTTCTATCCATATTGAAGCTTTCCTAGGTTACTCAATTATAGTTTTTCATTTATAGTATATTCTTTCACACATTATCTAGTGTGTATCTTTTTAAAAAAGATTTATTTACTATGTATATAGTATTTTACCTGCATGTACACCTACAGGCTAGAAGAGGGCACCAGATCTCATTATAGATGGTTGTGAGCCACCATGTGGTTGCTAGGAATTGAATTGAGAACCTTTGGGAGAGCAGGCCAGTGCTCTTAATCTCTGAGCCATCTCTCCACCCTCTATTATTTATCTCTGCACACCTTCCCTGAGAGTGCCTACTTCCTTCCTTGCCAATAGGTAATAAATCTAGTAAGACTTAAGAGTTTTTAAAAACCCCATCCCCATCACATGCACTGAGAAGCTGTGCTTGAGTCATCACTGTGCTAAGCACAGGTAGTGCCAGCACTCAGGTCTAAGCCAATGGATGGTTCAAACTTTCATTATTTGTCATACAAATTCACTGGCTGGAATAATCATGAGAGAGAAGTAGAGAAATGGATTAGTTTGCATGATATTTGCTGTGCAAGCATAAGGACCAGAGTTCAGTCCCTGGTCTCATGTAAAAGTGAAAACAGCTGTTGCAGTGGTGAGTGCCTGTGATCATGAAGCTGGGGAGGACTCCTTGGCCTGGGGGCCACGCCCACCTAGCTTAGTCTCTGAACTCCAGCTTTAGTAGAGACCCTGTCTCAAAAAGAAGATGGAGAGACTAAAGACACCAGATGCTGATTTCTGCCCCTGCCCCGCATATGGGTACCCATATACACACATGTGAACACACGCACGCGCGCACACACACACACATTATTATGGTTATTTGATTGAAATATTGACTTGTAAACTCTGTGAGCACATTAATACAATTACATAAAACTGGCCTTTACATACAAAAGCAGCACTTCCATTGGCTTAGAGTTATTATTGTCTGACAAAAACAATGCTTTGGAGTTCTAGGCCCATGAACTTAGCAAGAAAACTGGCTAGGAACATGACATCGACACTGTTTGCTCCACCTCTAACATTCTAGCCTTCTAGCTTCAGAATGACATACATGCAACAACAGCTTATCATTACTGTATTGTAATGCTCTATAAATTAAAATCCTATGCATTAATTCAAAAATAAAGGAGGACCTTGCCAAGAGTAACCCCTAAGTCCATTTAAATGGCTAACTTAGAGTAAAGTATAAAGCACTTTTATAATATCTTAATTTTTATGCTTTCCTAACCATTTTGCTTATAATTGTTCTTTTTTCCCTCTCTCTTTTAAAAACATTACTTATTTTTATGTGTATGGGTATTTTGGCTGGCAGTGTGTCTGCACTCTTAGGTGTGTGTAGTGCTCCTGGAGACCAGAAGAGGCCTGGAGTTGCAGGTGGTTGTGAGCTGCCATGTGAATGCAAAGAGTTGAACCCCGGTCTTCTGGAGGAGGCAGCCAGTGCTCTTATACACTGAACCAGGTCCCCAGCCCTGATCTTGGTCATAATCATTTTCAATTACTTAGCATACAGGGAATAAGGACAGCACGCACTATACATAGGCCACCTGACTGGCAAGTTTTATATTTTTGTAGCAAAATCATCTGCTGTGTGGTGTTTTTTTTGTTGTTGTTGTTTGTTTTTTGAGACATGGTTTCTCTGTATAGCTCTGGCTGTCCTGGACTTGGTTTGTAGTCAAGGCTGGCTTAGAACTCACGTGAATCTGCCTGCCTCTGCCTGAGTGCTGGGATTACAGGAATGCACCACCATGCCTGGCCTGCTGTGTGTTTAACCCCTCTCTTCCCTTTTCCTGGGACAGAGGCTCTAGTGGGCTGCAGCACCATCAAAAGGCCTCAACCATGAGAAGGGCATTTTTGATCAATATTAAGTTATAACTTGAATGAATCTAGTGAACAACAATGAAATTCTAATAAATGTTAAGAATTATGATGCTACATAAACTAAATCTCACACAATTTCAATACAGGAACTGGGAACCAACATTACTTTTCACTTAATATCCCTCTAGTCAGAACTGCACAATGATCTCATCCCCTGGGCTAAGAATGACACGCTGAGCTCTTAAGGAGTGAATACCATGTGCTGTGCTGCTGTGCCTCTCTGGCAGGGAGCCTTCAAATGGATTCCTGTATACTGCAGCACTAATATCTGCTTAAAATTTTAAGTCTACTTCTAAGGCGGGAGCAATGCTAATGACTGAACCAGGGTTTCATCTATGCTAAGCACACACTTGAGCACTTAGGAGGCGCTTAGCTGGTAGCACACACTTGAGCACTTAGGAGGCGCTTAGCTGGTAGCACTTCGTACCTGGTTACGCTCTTCATACTCCAACTTGCTCAGCAGCAGCGCCTTCTCGAGATCGGCCTCAAACATTTCAGACGTCAGCTACAAGAAAGTTTCACAACAAACACAGATTTACACCATGTTCTCAGAATAGCCATGATATGTAATAGCATATACAGGAGAAGAAAAAGAATGCAGTTTGAATGAACATTTATTAGTTTTCTAAAGATACTTAGCCACGCTATCCTAGGAACCTTGTATTGTATAGAAGCATACACTCCTATTTTTGAAATGTCTAGTTCTTCTCTCATTGTTAATTTCGTACATATCTGTGTCTACATATGCTATAGATATCTCATATTTTTCTCTCCATAATCCCTTTTTACTTTGAATAAAATATTCTGGTATTATCCCTTGATTCACTAGGACTGCTAAGCATCCCAACCATTCTAACACAATACCATACTAACAGCCAAGATGAATCACCAGCAACAGCAGACAGTAAGACAAATGAGCCAGGTCTTTTCTGTTGTCCTAGGAGTTGTCTTCAGATTTGTCATGGAAGGGATACCCACCAGACAGTCACCCTGGATGTGGTGTCTGCTAACTCCTGTTGCTGAGTGTGTCCCAGAACTTTTTAGTTTTCATCTATTCTATGGCCTAAGTTTTCAGGTTTTAATCACTGCTCCATAAATTTTTTCCCAAGTTATTAAGAATTGTTTATGTTGCTAATGTTTAAAAATACATAAATTAAAATAGAAACCAATGTCAAAAAGAATGGGTAAAAGGATGTCTTGAAACTGTTATTATCAAACTCTACATATTAAACTTTTCTAATTAAAGTCACCCCTTTAAACGCAAGTCATCTAATCCTACACTGAGATAAAAACAGCAAAACAAGTCAGCTGTACACAGAAAACCACTAATCTAACAAAAAAACACAATGAGAATTAAAATGGTAAATGAGAGTGCACACAAGAACCTAGGTAAGCCCACAGTAAATTGCATCTCCTACACAATATCCTAAAAGGACTGAGTACTGACTCAATTTGAATTAACTGACAGCAGGAAACAGTACTTTACAATTTAATTATAGGATCCTGGAGAGATGGCTCAGTGGTTATGAACACTGGCTGCTCTTTCAGAGGACCCATTGCCAGCACCCACATTGTGGCGCACAACCACCTGTAACTCCAATTCCAAAGGATCCAACACCCGCTTCCAGCTTCTGCAAGCAGTAAGTACACATACATACATGCAGGCAAAATTCCGCCCCCCCCCAAAACAACCAATGCTAAATTATTATGTAGATAAAAATAATAAAGTGAAAATAGATTTATGTTAGCCACATTAAAAAAGAAAAGTATAAATCAATTTCTACCTCTAAACTAAGTACAAAATGTTCGCTCAGAAGGTAAAATACAATGATTTAACAAAACAGTAACAAATCCAGTTTTTTTTCTGAATAAACTGGTTAAGCTGCCACTGTAATCCTATTTTTAACAATTAATTGTTAATTGTCTTTAAAAATTGTGGTTATTTTCATGTCTCATATATTGGGCTCACATTCCAATGAGTCAGCCAGCTGGAGATAATGTGACTGTCCACAGTAACTCACAGAATTTAAGTGTTAAGGTAGATATTTTAAGGAAACAATTAAAAAGGTGAAAGAGCGCATGTGTGTTTTTAAGAGAGAGGGTCTTCCTACATATCCTTAGCTGTCCCAGAACTCACTACATAGACCAGGTTGGTCTGAAACTCACAGCTCCACTTGGCCTAGAAATAAAACTTGAAGTGGAAAAACAAACAAATGAACAAACAACCAAACAACCATGGCTCTCCCTGGAATCTGAGTCTAACTGTAACAGCTTAAAGTTGGCCTGCCTTTACTGTGGTGTTGTTGGAAACTGGCCTAAAGCATGGTAAGCAGGCAGAAATAAAGTTGATAAAGTTGATGACATCAAACAACACTCTGCCTGATCCCTTAAGTTTATATTTTTATTAATATAAATTAGTATACAAGTAAACAAAAGAGAGTGAAACTTAAAAGAACCTTAACTGGGATATATTGAGAATTCTCTGAGAATGAATTTTATGTTGATATTTAAAGGACAGGAGTAATTTTGATAGGTGGAAAAGGAATCGAGTAGCTGTGGACTAGCAATGCTCATGTGTCATGCTTACAGTAGCTCAGAGAGTGCAGCTAGCTCATGGAATACTAAAGACCACACAGTGCATGACCTCAACTAGTTCTTTTAAGCAAAAGTTCTAACCAAGATACCAGGCCTTTCTGTGTGATTTGACAACACATCCAGTACAGATTACTCAAGGTACTGAGCTGTAGATGAAATCCTTACATAGAACTCTGACCTGTTTTCTTTTCAGAACTACCTGCTCACTATAACAGCAAATGCCGAGAAAGAAAGGTGACCAGAAGTTATATTTCGGTGTGACTCTGAGTTGTCTTCCTACATCAGTTTCCAGTAGTGCCCTTTAAGCTACTGGGAGGACAGTGGTAAATTCTATTGCTGTCTAGGGCCTAACGCACGGCTCCTGAGAAATAACTGATGCGCATAAAGCCGAGGCCCGGACAGTGCAAGGTCCTAAAGAGAATATATTGCACATAGGCTAAGTGAAGAGCACACTGGAGCCTGCCGGCCTCCGTTGGTTTGCTTGCTTTTGCAACAGGATCTTGCCTTCTTTCCCAGGCTGGGCTGGAACTCAAGAGCTTCCTGCCTCAGTTTCCTAAGTGATTTTAATTAGATTATGTGTGCCACCTACCCAGCTTTGTCTACTTTCTTTAAAACACGAGAATGATAGGAAAGTCTATGAAATGGACCAAATATCTGTTTGAAAATAATGCCTGTTTTCCTATGGATCAAATTATAGTTTAATAAATATGCCAATAAACAATGTTCATTTCCTATGCAAATAGTATACAAACACACATTCTCACATATATCCTTCCTTCATGTGTGCTCTCGTAATAAACACTTAAAGAGAATCAGAATAAAATACCACATAAATAGGTCAACAGAACAAACATGCCATCAACTGTAGAGAGACTATCTTGTGTATTATATGGATTCAATACCTATTAATAAAACACCTATGGCCTATAGGAAAGGGTAGAAAAGAAGGTGGGACACCTGATAAGCAAAAAGGATTCTGGGATAGAGCCTGGTGCAGGGAGATTCATCTGGGAAGATGTGAGAACAGATAGATGTACCTGAGCAGAGGTAACCAACAACATGACAGAATGTAGATTGGTATAAATGGGTTATTTTAAGTTATGAGCTAGTCAGGGAAGAGCCTAGTTGTATAGCCTAGGTATTTGTAAATATATTTTAAGTTTTATGAGTTATTATTCTAGGAGCTTGGGGACAAAAGGAAAAACATGCACCCCTTTACAATCAACAATTTTATACCAAAGTTAAAAGGAAGTTTTATCCCAAAGTCTTTATGTATAATCAAAACTGTTACTAGATATTTTTAACAGATACATAGCCATATAAATCTGATTTTTTTAAAAATTTGAACAAGTACTTTAAAAAAAATCACTGCCAATAGCTCTCTAGGCCTTCAAAAAGTTGAAATAAGTTAGTTGTATTTCTTTATGTTCCTAACACTCTTCCATTTGTAAGCAGTAGATGAATTAACACCACACACACACACACACACACACACACACACACACACACACACACCAGGGCTAGGGTTATAGCTCAAGGGTAGAGCACATTCTTAACATGCCCAAGGCCCTAGATCTGAGTCCCAGAACACACAAATAAAACATTCAACTGCTTTGCACTGACCAATCTAACATACACAATATACACAGTAGCCACAGCCTGTCGTCAGAGCTACACACAGGAACCATCCAATACTTGCTGCTCTTTAGACCAGTGATGACATGTAGTCAGGTGTGCTTGAGAAACAAGGCAGCTTTATTTACTTAGCTGTACCTGTTCATCTCTCTGTCTCCATTCTTGCCAGTTCTCTTCCCGCGATTCTTTCTGTGCCGGGTTTGGCAATGAAAGCTCATGCTGAACATTGCAAATGGCATGGGAGGATTTCTGGGGAATTTTCTTAAAAGCAAGATTTCTGAGCTACAAAATAAGCACGAAATATATTAAATTTAGTGCATCAATATTAGTGATTTTAATTTTAACATATTTAAAAATATTTATAGCTAAGTACTCTTTATATTAACTTATACAGTTGAAAAAGTTAGTTATGGATTTTATTTGTCTCTACTTTTAAATTTATTTGAAAGCTTACTACTATGCTGTCCAGGCTGGCTCAAGTAACCTCGTCAGCTCAGTCTCCTGAGAAGCTGGGGGTAGGCACAGGCTGCCCCTTTTAAGAATGTTTTAACTTAAAGCATGAACACACACTGCTGCAGTCTGCAGGGAAATGTCTACGTGCTGGCTACATTTGATCTCAGGTGTGTGTCCATCATGCAGCTCTGCTCCTGTGATGGTCACAATGGCTGCAGCATGTGTTCACAGTCTTAGGGAGGCAGACAAAGAACTCCAATGGCTACCTCATTTGCTTCACTCTGCTGCTGTTCCTTCTTCTTTCTTCTTTTCTCTCTTTTTTTCTCATTTGTAGTTGATTTGTTTCCCAAAGTTTGAGACTTCCCATTATTCCGGCCTTTGCCTTTTCCAGGCTCAGAATCAGAACCACTGCCACTATCCACTTGTAACAGGGCAAAACGAGAGGCAGTTGTGAGCACAGAGCTGAGGACTGCTGAAGCCATTGTTCAGAACTGTTTTTAAAACGCGTATGTCAACAGTAACTCCTGAGGGCAGGGAGAAGAGGAGGGAGATGAGAGAAACACCGAAGAAAAATTATTCCAGCTTCTAAAACAGCCACACATATAAAATACCTTTCTTCTGACATTGGATTTGGTAGTATTTCGATCTGTACCTACAACTCCATTGGTATTAACATATTTTAACCAAAGTAAACAGCATAAAGTTATTCAAGAGAAAATGAGGGTTTTATGTATTTCACAGGTAACAATACAAGACTATAATCAATAAGCAATGCTCATTTTCACATCTGACTTTCAGAGTCCTGATTCTCCTTGTCGTTAAATGCTTCTGTGGTAAAATGAATTCACAAGAAAGACCCTAAACACCATGGCCTGCTGTAGAAGAGGAACAGCACTTCATTAAACACAAAGACCCTTCCAAGGAAACAAAAGAAGAAGAGAAAAGAGCATTATTATATTCAAATTCCCAAAGTTTGATTATAAAGACTGAGGCTTAAACTAATTAAACAAAACAAAACCTCCAATTCCCTCAACTATGGAACTCATACCTGGTCCTGTCATCTTATCAAAAGCTGATGAGATCATGGGCCCTGGGGTACTTACTACAGGAGCTGTGCTGGAAAGGCAGCCAAACCACCTTGATCAGCAATGCTCTCAGCCTTGAAGAGAGAATCTACCTTTGTAATAGAACACAAATAAAATAAGTGACTTGAGTGCTCTGTGCATGTAGGAGCCCACTGAGGCCAGAAGAGGGCACTGCATCCCCTAGAGCTGCTGTTCAGATGGTTGAGAGCCACACTAGGTGGTGAAAACCAAATCTGGGTCCTCTGCAGGGGTAGTAAGTGCTTTTAAACACCGAACAACTTCTTATCCCCAAGTACCAGGTGTGAAGAACACCGTGTTCTCGTTCCCTTCTTCTAGACTCCTGGAAGCATATGCTACACTGACAGAAGCTGAAGCCACAATGAATTAAGCCCTTAATAGCCTGAGCTAGGCAGTTGTGCCACTCTATGCTACTGGGATTTCCAGGCTGTTACTGCAGTATATAATCTAGCGCCATCATGACATATTTTAAAGACATTTCCTCTCCATTCTAGAACTGATATTAAAACTACAACTTGTACTTGAATTGCTCTGTTTGAGTTAAATGTTTATAAACATCTAATCTAAAGCATTTCTCCAAAGCTCAGGGAATTTTCTCTCTGTGGAATAAGGCAGTTTCCAATTTATCCTCAGATAAAGTTCCTTTCAGATCCTTGAGTGACCAGGAAAGCCCTAGGAAAGTCACCACCTCTGGAACAGTCACCTTCATATGCAAGGAGCCTCATCTGGTGTTTGGTGGTAGCTGGTTGTTTCTATGCATGCTGTCCCATCACTGTGACAAGTGCCCTGTCCCTTGGAAATACGCCATCACGGCAGGCCCACAGCTGAGCCTGTAGAGCTACTGAGAGCTGATGTTGCTATGCTGCACGTGACCAAGGAACAAAGCATACAGGGAAGAGCAGCCCAGGAGTAGAAGCCCCATCTCCTATGAGCAGATTCTAAGCAATGTCCTTAAGCCTCTAAGCACTGACATTTTCCCTCCTTTCCTAGTGAATAACATGCCTTGTTTTGTTTTTGAGATAGGGTTTTTCTGTGTAACAGTCCTGGATACCCTAGAACTCCTTTTGTAGATCAGACTGGCCTTGAACTCACAGAGATACACCTGCCTCTGCCTCCCAAGTGCTGGGATTAAAGGTATGCGCCATCTCACCTGGCTATAAGATGCTCTTTTAATAGCACCAAAACCTATCTACAAGGTGCATGCTTAAACAATACATACATATTCTGCAATCAGAGCTTTGTGATCAGTTTAAAACACCCGATGCTAGAAACTCCAATTAAATTTAAAGTATTTAATTTATACAAATTCAGTATTTAGTGCCTGTCCTGATAACTTACATTTGTTATATTTCTCCTGATAACATTATTTTTTAAATATGAATGTATTTCTTCCATTAGCTCTTTATGTACACTTACAGGTCTCCTTCCAGTTTTGAAATAATAAGATGCCTTTGCCTTTATGTTAGAAATTCATATATCAAATGGCAGAGGGTTCTAAGCCAGGAGCACAGCCTGGGAGCCAGGAGCCTTGTAAAGTCCAACCTGCTACCCACTCCGTGTGAACCTGGGGGACTTACTGTCTTCCTCCTCTGTGAAATGGGGATAATAGCACTGGCTCATTGAGTTGCTGTCAAGTGTTAGTAGGTCAGTGTATGATGCTGTGTATAGGCAGCACAAGCACTTGAATGGTGGCATTTACTGGTACTGTTTGACTGCACTGTCTTGTATGACTTAAACACTCATAATTATCTATTCTATAACACCTCTTGAAGAGGTGTTATTTAAAATGAGACTAAGCACAATGACTCCACTACAAAATATGCTCTGAAATTCAAACCAACATTTGCCCTATCTAGAAACTAAGGCTTTACCCTTTGAAATTAAAGAAAAAAGCTCATAGGCAGTAAAGAGGAACTGAGTCAGCAAAGCCCCAAGCCAGGCCTGACGAACACACTTAGTGCACTGCAGCATAAGGATGTGCTTGCCTGAGACCCACAACTACAGCTGGGGCTGTCTTACACACTAGGCACCCAGAAGTGTTTCTGAAGTGAGTGAAAATAATGAAAGGCAAGAGATAAAGGGAACATTAGGATGTATCTTTCAACTGAGAAGAGAACCAACAATAAGCACTCACATGACAAAGCACTTTGGTAAGAAGGTTGTGCCACCTCAACAGCTCAAATGTTAGCTGTAACAGGCAGAGTGAAAGGGAGTAGTCAAGAGTAATGACGGATCCTTATGTCCTCCAGGGAAGGGTGCAAAAAGAACAGGAGAGTGGTAATCACTTGAACAACAATATGATACATTATAAGTATATTAAATATATTAAAGACAAAACATTGTTGTACTCAGCCTTCCAAAGCTAAAATGAAAGGGTTCATGTGGTCCCTAATATTTCTTGAGACCTGGATTCATGCCGCATGGTGGTGGCACTCACTTTTAATCCCAGCATTCAGGTGGTAGAGGCAGGTGATCTCTGTGAGTTCAGGGCCAGGCTGGTCTGCAGAGTGAGTTCCAGAACAGCCAGGGCTACACAGAGAAACTCTGTCTCAAACCAACTAACCAACCAACCAACCAACCAACAGTAAACAAATGAGACCAGGATTCACTATGTAAGCCAGGCAAGTTTGAGGTTACTCTGAGGCCTATGCTGGCCTCTGGTGTTGGGGTGACATGCAGCACACTGTCTACCTTGGCAGTGAGAGAATCTACATGCCGTGTCATGGGCAGAGTAATCAGGACTTCTGAAGTGACAGATGTAAATTTTAAATAAAAAAAGAAAACATAATTTAAAAATCACACCTAATTCTGTATGATATCAATACCACAGGCAGCTACTAGCAGCTCTTCACTGAGCTTTAATAGTACAAGCATGACTTTCCTGTTTCTATTTTCCATCTTTCCTTCAGATACCTACCAAATTACTAACCACACCTGTCCTAATGCTATGCTATTCTCACACTTGCTGTCCACACAATACAGCTGTACAATTCCACCCTGAGCCCCTTCTTGGACTACAGGACACTCTTCCTTCTCCTTTCCTCAAGCAGCTACCAAAGTGGATAGCTTGCTTGCCCTTTTAATCTTAAAATCCAATAAAAGAACCCTTGATCTTTGGTTTTGTTTTCTTTTGTTTTGATACTTGGTCTTAAAAAAAAAAAAAAAAAAGGAGAACTTAAATACCTGAGATTAGTCATTTTTCTTTTCTTTTTTAAAAGAGATTTATTTACTATTATGTATACAGCGCTCTGTCTGTGTACACCTGCACACCAGAAGAGGGCATCAGATCACATTATAGATGATTGTGAGCCATCATGTGGTGGCTGGGAGTTGAACTCAGGACCTCTAGAAGAGCAGTCAGTGCTCTTAACTGCTGAGCGATCTCTCCAGACTGAGATTAATCATTTTTCAATGACTACTACAAAATACAAAACAACTTGAAAAGGGAAAATTATTATCTATGCCCCAACTGAAAAGCAGAACGGAACCAATACAGTGTGGCTTTTCCTACCATGCATCAGAATGAACTGGCAGTAAGACCTGGAGCCCTTCATGCTAGTGATGCCCAAGGGTGCAAAGGACGGACAAAACACTCCTAAGGGCCCATTAGCTTCATGAATCAACTTCTGAAGAATTTCCAGAAATAGCCATATTATAAAATTACCAACTCCTCTGAAGCCTTAAAAAACAACGACCCATGTTGGGGGCAGTGGTACACACCTATGGTCCCGGCAGAGGCAGGCAGACCAGGCCTGCCTGGTCTATGAATCAAGACCAAAACAGCCAAGGCTACACAGAGAAACCCTGTCTTGAAAGACCAAACCAACAACAGCAAACTCCACAACCCTGCAGCTCTTGCAGACGGCACAGGTGTTGAGGGCTTCCTTCCCTCAGGGTGTGGTTAGGGTAGGTGTCCACAGGTGTCCAGAGTGCCCTTTCTCAGGGTGTGGTTAGGGTTGGTACCCTTTAGTCTTGTGTTCCAAGCTTGAGTATCTCCACCTCCAAGGAGTGAGACAGCTCCCTTGCTCTCTCTGCTCTTTAAGCATGCTTAGTTCTTAAACACTCATTTGGATACTCACATAATTAAAGCACACAGTTCAACTGGAAGAATAAAGGCCCCCACTAAAGTAGTTTATAAATATGGGACTTACTATATAGACACTTATATATTAGTAAAATACTACAAAGTAAAGTTTTAAATCAAGAAACCTAAATAGAGTGTTGAATTTTTTTCCCTCTCTACCCTTTGAGTCTTCTGTTAAAAATGAATTTGGTGCTGGGGTGTAGCTTACCATAGGACAGCTGCTTTGCTTTCCAGGACTAATAAACACAAAAGGGAACTTTTCCTCTATAAGATAAAGCTGTAAGGGTTGATGAGAGACAAAGATGTTTACAAGGCATATGCTAGATGTCTACAGTGATTCCTCGCATTTCCCGTTCTTCAAGAATACAGGCCACTGAGGGCCTCCTGAGCACCTCGCCTTGTTTGCTCCTTCCTGTCTTCATCTATGCTGTTCTCCAAGTCTAGCGCGTCTGCCTCCTCCACTTGAAACTTCTCCATTCTCAAGTTTAGCCCCCTTGCAAGTCAACTCTGCTCTGCCCTCAAGTTACCTCCCACTTACACTTACTTCTATTGTTCACCCGACTCCTCTGAACAGCTACCATTGTATCTAGCTCCTGCAGTTCAAGGTGCTGAACAACAAGGACCTCTGCTTTGTGGGCCAGAGCTCTACCAAGGACTCAGCACATTAGCAGATAAGTTTATCATCTGGAATCTTGGGACTGGAAGGGTATAAGTTCAAGGCTAGCCTGGGCTTCACAGTAGGAAACTCTCAGCCAAAAGAATAACAAATAACGATATCAAGCTTACTGGCTGGGGCCTTATTACATTCTCCGAGTACGCGGTGCTACCCCCAGTGTGCACTGAAATGTGTGCTTCTGAACTAGAAAAAGGGGGTGCAAAGGGCACTTAAATTAACAATCAGTTCAAAACTGTTTCATTAAAAGTACCATCACAACAAATTATTCCTACAACTAATTTTTTCTAGGAATCTTGTTTGTAGAAGTTTTTGATTTTGTGTCAAAGTGGTTATTTTTTTTAAAGGTGAGGGTGTAAAATAAACTACTTCTAGGAAGGAAGAGGCTAAGATACAGTCAGCAGGATTTACAGATGATCACTCTTCTTGGTGTCTAGGACCGGCCACAGCCATTATGACCTCCTTCCTCTATGACATCACTAGAGTCAGGAAAGAACTCCATCCAGGGGAACTCAATTACATAATTTTTACTCAAGAACAGTTTTATCCCCTTTAAAAACAACAGTACTTACTGTCTATAAGTACTACCAACCAGTTAGTTTGATCCAAAAAGAAACTGCATAGTGTAAAAGCCATCAATTAATGTGGCTGTACGCTTTGAGATAGGATCTCACTGTGTATCCTAGACAGGAGTCAAACTCTCAATCCTGCTGTCCCAGCCTCCTGAGTCCTGGGAGCACAGGCATACACCACTACATCCAGTCTGAGAGGCCTTTGTGAAATCTAACAATAAAGAGCTGCTCTTCCAGAGGTCCTGAGTTCAATTCCCAGTAACCACATAGTGGCTTGCAATCATCTATAATGGGATCTGATGCCCTTTTCTGGTGTGTGTGTGTGTGTGTAGATGGCACTCATATACATAAAAAATAAATCCATAAAAAGTAATCCCAACAAACTGATGACTAGGAATGGTCCTGGGTGCATGCCCCAATTACAAAGTGAGAATAAAATGAAATAACATTAAGTATCTCTGATCTCTGTTCCTGTCACTTTGACTTCTTAGAAGTTAAAGTTCACAGGGATCATGACCAAGTGCTTCCTGAAACTGCTTCCAGCAAAAGGCATCAACTTAAAGGTATCCCCCAAATTACACACACACACACACACACACACACACACACACACACACACGTTAAGCTCAGCTTCCCTTCTCTAATCTGCAGTTCTGTTTCTGTGGGTTCTTGAAAATGAATGAAGTGCAAGTATTTTCACTTCCACAAGACATTCCTCTGATCCACCTGTAGGTTCCTGCTCTATAGCGAGTGCTAGAAGCCCCAGGTTACTATTATTTGAGTGTATTTTGATCTTTAAAGATAAACTCACTAAAGGCTTTGACTTCTTAGCAATTTTAGTGGTATAAACTAGCGTAGGGAAACCCTAGGTTTCTAGAAAGACTCTCAACATAGCATTACGATTTTCGGAGCTACAGCTTAACTTCATTCTGGTTACATTCATACAGACGAGGGTGCAGAACGATGCGGTTTTCATCCTCGGGAAAGTCTTTTCCCTACAACTCTCTCCACCGGCATCAACTGAGAAATACGGCAAAGAGAGGGGGCGGGGCAGACAATGGAATAAACTTTTGTCCCAACTGCTGGTATCTACGAACGCCCTGAGGCTGGCGACCCCGCCGCCGCCAGCGGCTGTGGAAGGCTCGTCCGAGAACCGTGCGCTGCTACCTCTGGCTGCCCTGCGGGGAGGGCGGCGTGCAGTCCCTCACTCTCCCTCCTGCGGGACCCGAAGCCAAATCTCACGCGCGAGCGGTTCCGGGTGCTCCAAAACTTGTTCGCGAAGTACCCGGAGAAAAGAGCGCGGACCGGGCGAGCCCCACCTGCAGCCGAGACGCGGCGTCCGAGCCTGCGGGCGACAGCCGAGTCAGGAGGGGACGCTCTGGGCGGCCGCACCTGTCACTCCCGCGGCCGCCGCGGACCAGGCCTGCGGCCCGCACTCCCCCGCAGCCTCCGCGGGCCCCTCGTCCTTCCCGCCGCCCGGCCCGGTTCCCGCCTCAGGCCTCACTCGGCCGCGTCGCCTCAGCCGCGAGCTGCGGGGCTCCGCGGACTCACCGGGCCTCGCCGCGGCGCGGCCGCTGTCGTCTCCCCGCCGCTCCCGCGCTGGCCCCGGGCGTTGGGCGCTGGGCGCGGGGCGTCCGCAGTAACGGGCCCGCGGCCGGGCGGCCGGGCGCGCGGCGGGCGGGGCGGGGCGGACCCGCAGGCCTGGCGCCCGCGGCGGCGCGCGGACTTCTTTCCCGAGGGTCGCGGCGCGGCGCGGAGCGGCGGACGCGGACGCCGAGGAGAGGTCCGAGGGTGACGGACCGCGGAGGACCAGAACCACCTGCTGGAGGAGCTGCGCTACGGGGGCCGCGCAGGGTCCAAACGGCTCGCGTAGGCGGCGGCTCCGCGGTCCGCGGGGTCGCCGAGCCAGGAAGGTGGGAGGCCTTCCGGGACGTAGGCTTAGGCCGCCGCCCGCGCGGCGCGGCGGGATCGCTCGGCTCTAGGGAGGCCCGTGGGCGGAGGAGGACCTCCAGTGCGTGAGGGAGGGCGGTGCGGCAAGCGAAGATGCACACGGCCGGACGGCCTCGGTTTCCCTCGGGAAAGCAGGACCGCCCCGTCCCTCCGCCCCAAACACCTTATGGGGGCTTGATTTAGTTTTGCAAGCAAAGTTAGGCGGCTTACCCAAACCCCACAGCTTAAAGGCAGAGCTGGAGCCCAGCCGCCCGGGCTGCCTGACGCTGTCCCACACAAGTCACCGCCGAGGGTAAGACGCTGCGGGGATGCCGAGAGGACTTGAAGTTCTCCTCACACGCGTAGACGCAGGAGCGAGGCAAAGACAGACCTACAGCCAACGCCACGCCCCCCAAACGCCACGCCCCCTCCTCCCCACCCCACCAGGCCTTGTGGAAAAACAGCGCCACTCAGGATCCCAGGGTTGCGATCTGTGGGGCAGCGCGAGGGAGGAGGCGTTTAGAATTGACCTGGGAAGAGGTGGGGTTAGCAAGGGGGGGGGGGGGGGGGGCGGACCTGGGGGGTGGGGGAGGCTTAGATGGAGGCCATTGGACGTAAAGACGCTAGAGGTTGGGGCATGTTGATAAGTGGCGGAAACAGCTGAGAGTGGGGCACAGGATCCAAGTGTAAGGATTTGTATTTAAGGCAGGATTTTGTTTTTTAGGGTTTAGAAGTTTGGAGGAAGAAAAGGCGGCGGCTTTTGCTTTGCAGCTACTGTCTGAAGGAATGCGGTTGTTAAGAGCTGGAAAGCTCGCAGCCTTGAGTTGACCATGTAAACGTTAATAACCAGATAAGATGAGCTATCGAGCTGTGATGACACACATCTATGATTCCCAACACTTAGGAAGCTGATCCAAAAAGTGAGTCGGACGCCAGTGGTTACACAGAAAAAGTGATTTGGGGGTAAGGGGGCCAAGAGGAGATAAAGGGAGAGCAGGAAGAATTTTAAATGGTTGAGAAATGGTGTGGAGGTACATTCTATAGGATTTGACAACTTGATTGATTAGGGTTAAGAAGAGAAACAAAGGAGCGTTTGAGACCAGGTAGTTATAAGAGGGACAATGACTACTCAGAGGACAAAGAAGGCAGCTACTTTTTGAGTTTAGATTTGAAGGGGTTGAAGGCAGCCAGATAGCTGAGGTCACTAAGAAGTCGGGAAAGTTCTAACACCGGTAAAAGCCTGACCTGGATCGTACACTGTGGCTGGGGAAATAGCCTTGTGGATACTTGCATTCTATGTCCAGAACTCCCAGCATTGGCCTGTGGTGGTGGCACACACCTTTAATCCCAGCACTTGGGAGGCAGAGGCGGGCGATCTCTGTGAGTTCGAGGCCAGCCTGGGCTACAGAGCAAATTTCAGGACACCCAGAGCTGTTGCACAGAGAAACCCTGTCTTGAAAAACCAAAGTCAAAATAAAAAACAAGCAAACAAACTCCCAGCAGGTTAGCATGCTCTCATTGCCCCAAAGACTAGCAAGTGGGTCCTTGGGCCTTGCTAGCCGGCCTGTCTCCCATGCCCCCCATAAAAGATAGCACGTGAGGACTGAAACCAAAGTTGTCCTTCTAGATCACACACACACACACACACACACACACACACACACACACACACACCACAAAAGAACATAAACTGATTGCTGTGAGAGAAGGGGGCAGACTCAGTTACATCATCCTTAGAGCCTTACTACCCCATGTACAGCCATAAAACATGTTGCCAGTAAGTTTGTTAGAAACGTGCCGGTTAACAACTGCAATTTCACAGAAATTCCCGGGGGTGACCCCCATCAGCGTTTGGGAAGCTCAGATCTACGTGGGGAAAGCCAACGGAGGAGGGGGAGCAGCAGCAGCAGGCTAAGGCACCAAAGCAGGGGACTGGAGTCTCATCAAAGCTGGGCCCAGGGAGCGTGGGTCAGACCCACACCCTGTAGAGGCTGAAAGCATGAGGGAAGAAACGTGTGTGAGGTTTGTCATTGGCTGCCGTGGTCACCACACCAGCTACGTTCTCCAGACACTATGGCTTTAGGGACCCTTCCTTTGGGACTGGAGATTGCCTAGAGACATGGAGAAGTGAGTGGGTGGATTGATCAAGAACACACAGTGTCCCTAGGGGTTGTTTCTGATTTCTCAGCTGAGCGAGGAACAAGGTCATGTTGCTGGATGGCTAATTGTTTATCACAAATCCGCGTCCCTGAACACAGACCGCTTTTCTCAGCCTCTTTTGGTCAGTGTGCTTAGGTGTTATCTCCAACAGAAGACAAGCAAGAACTGTGCCTGCCGCTGCCGGGTGGGACCCTTTATTGAGGGGTGTACCGCCTTCCAGGTGTTTCCTCTTTCTGCCAACTGGACCCTGGGCATAGTAGCTCTGCTTCAGTTACCCAAAATACTTCAAGCATCCGGAATTGGCAGAGCCAACAGAAAGTGCCTGGATGAAGAAGAGCTTCTCCATCTTTGGCCCAGAACACCCATTACGTGAATGATGTGTGGATTCATGTTGCGTTAGAGCTTTAAGGCTCTGGGGTCCATTTGTTGTAGCCATTTGGCTTTGGCTAGTTGACACAGTACTAACCAAGTCATAAAGAAGAGAGAACTAGGCGTGTCTGAGTGAAGAAAGGTGAACAGACTAAGCTTTTCAGGCACAACTAAGCCCTTCAGTGAAGGGTCAAGAGATTACAGTGAGACCAGTCAGTCAGTGACACGTTCTTCTCCAGGTCACGTGCAGCACTGAGTGGGTACCTTGGGCACTCACAGGACAGGGAGGTGGCCGGGAGGTATCATAAGGAAGAAGGATGAAGCATTGATGGTAGTAACACAGGGGGCATTGCTGGGTCGGGCATGCTAGAAGGGAAGGCTAGGGGTAAGGAGCACCTAGGTGGATGCTGAAGTTGGGGCAGGAGAGGTGGCTCAGTGCTTACAGGCACCAGCTGCTCTTCCAGAGGACCTGGGTGGGTCTGATTCCCAGTACCCACATGGTGGCTCACAAATGTCTGTAACTCCAGTCCCAGGAGATCTTCTGGCATCCACAGGCCGGGACATGAGTGTGGTGCCCACAGACATGCAGGCAAACACCAGTAAGCAGCAAGCAAGCAAGCACAGTAAGGTTTCTAAACTGGTGCATTTGACCAGGCTAAATGATTTTTAGGACTTGTGTCTTCTAGGAAATGACCTAAATACCAGTTGAGGACTAGGGTCTGCACGTTAAAACTAAAAGGGATCTATCTGTAGCTCTTGGTGCTATCAGGGCGCCAGGAGTGGGTGTGAGAAGGAGAACTGTGTGCTGTACCAGAGAGCCTAAGGGGTTCCCCTAAGGTCTATCTGGGAAAGGCTTGGTGCATAGACTCTTTGGGGGTATCTTAGAAGATATAGTGGAGTCTGGCCCCCACGTCAATCCTTTTCCACGCTGTCAGGCTGTGAAGCGAGCAGTTTAGGAGTTTGCTCCGCCATCATGCTCACCACAGCCCCCAAAACAAGAGTGAGTCATGCACTAGAGCACATGAAACTGTGAGCGAGAGTCAGTCTTTTCTCCTTAAAAGCTGCCTGTCTCAGTGTTCGTTGCAATAATAGCTGACTAACAGGAGGACCAGAGGGTCAAAGAGTTGAGAGGCAGTGAGGGTTCTGAAAGGCATGTGCACGTGTTTTACTGTTTATATGTAGTCAGGCATGGTCTCGGTCACCAGCTCACTGCACAGCCGTGGTCTCTTAAGATTGAATTGCATGGTGCTGCCCAGCTGCAGTTCCAGCACTGAGGAGCTGGAGGCAGTGGGACCATGAGTTTGCTGCTGGCCTAAGCTACAAAGAGAGTTTGACGCAAGCGAGACCCTGTCATCACAGAGAAATAAAAACCCAACCAAACAAGGTAATGTTGCCTCATGACATCTAGCTACCGGCGTCTGTGTGCGTGGCCTGCATGCCGTACAGTGACTAATTCACCTCACCATTTGTTTTTCAGGACACATCCCTGTCATCATGCCGTATCAGACTCTCCCGCACATGTGTCTGTATGAAGGAGCTTCTCTTTGCTCCCCAAGAGCACCCATGTTAAAGGCTTGGTTGCCAAGGCAGTGCTTTTGGCACATGCCAATGCATATGGTTGGTAGAGATGGGGGCTGGTGGAAGGTGTCTCATTGAGGGAGGCAGCTCCTGGAGGGGTGATGGCTCCACACCTCTTACTTAATCTCTGGCTACGGAGTGGTTTTCCTTGCTAAGTGCTCATTCGGGGACCTCCAAAACTGAGCCACCATTAATATGTTCTCTTTGTAAGTTGTCTGCGTTAGGTACTTGTTACTACAGTGTAAAGCTGACTCCTGTGGAGGGGGCCAGTGCATCGAGAGGGAAGGGACCTCTAAAGGTGACGGTTGGGTTACTGCAGTGTGGGGTGTGACTTCTGAGTCTTACAGCAAAGCTGGCCACACATCAGAGATTCCAACCACTAGCTCTCAAATGGAGGCAAATACTTGAGGATGTGCACATTATTTGAAGAAGCCCCTGCGGAAAGACCAGCCTAAATGAGCAAACAAGGAATTTTAAAAGAATAAGATGGTGGGGGAGGTATAAAATCAGTGCACAGGTACAAAAAGAGTCAGTTAAAAAAAAAAAACTGAAATTAAGAAATTTTATTTCATTATGTCATGTGTATAGGTGTATGGATTTTTGGATTGTATCTATGTCTGTGCACTACACACATGCAGTGCACTCAGAGTCCAGAACCGTGCATTTGGTCCCCTGGAACTGGAGTTAGAGATTGTTGTGAGCCTCCATTTGGGTATCTTGAACTCTAGACTTTCTGGAGAGGATCACTATAGCTTTGATTAAACACTATGGCCAAAAGCAACTTAGAGAGGGCAGGGTTTATCTGGCTCACACTTCCACATCACAGTTCATCACTGAAGGAAGTCAGGGCAGGAACTCAAACAGAGCAGGAACCTGGAGGCAGGAGCTGAGGCAGCGGCCACGGAGGGCTGCTGCTTACTGGCTTGCTCCTTGTGGCTTCCTCAACCTGCTTTCTTATAAAACCCAGGACCACCAGCCCAGAGATGACACCACCCACAATGGGCTGGGCTCTCACGCATCAATCACTAATAAGAAAATTCCCTACAGCTGATCTTACTGGAAGTGTGACTATAGCTTGTGTCAAGATGACCTAAACCCACCAGCATAAGCAGCAAGTGCTCTTGACCACTGAGCCATCTTTCTAGCTCAAAGTCTTAAATATTCTGATTTCCATCTGCTTTATCCAGGAAGTTATCAGAGAGAATTACTCCATCCAAATAAGGGCACAAATCAAGAAGCCAAAATATGAGGGTCTGATAAAGAGAAACCAAGGAGAGGGCAACAAAACTCCCTTAGCCTAGGTAAGGCAGGGGCTCCAGGAAGAAGAGTGTTACAAGCCTGGAGACCAACTGGTCCATGCTGTTGTTCTCGAGTAAGTGGGCTCCAGAAGCTGGTCTCTAGTGTGGGGGATGTGGTCTCCAGTGTGGGGTGCCTCATCTCCAGTATGGGGTGTCTCCAATGATGTGTTGAGGCATGTGTCAGCTCTGGTGGGACACACAGATAAAACACTGATGGCCATAGAGAAAACTAGACAAATGAGAAAGGGGTTTAGAAACACCAAGAAAACATGTTTCTAGCAAAGTGCCTGTTCAAGGGTACCATTTCCACCCACCGGCCAGTGACACTCAGGCAGAAGGGGTTGTGCTACTTCGCACTTCCCCATCTGCTCTGCCAGACAGTACTCAGGAGTGCAAAGAGCAGCACTGCTGCATCCCACTGCTGAGTGTGAGGCCTACGTGGAGGAATCCTTTATTGTGGACGGCTAATGTACAGTAACCGCACAGTGGAGTAGGAGGTTCTGTGTTTGTCGGTGTGGCGACTGGAACGTAAGTACTATGGGCAATGTTCATATACTCGGTATATAATGGGGAAAAGTCTCGTGAGGCTATGTGTTACATGGTTTCAGCTACATGACATTCTAAGAGGGGAGACTATGGAAACAGTGATAGAGCAGGTGATTGGTGGGAGTTAGCATGGATGGAGGGTTGGCTAGGCAGGGCACTGAGGACTTTTATTAGGGCAGTGTGACTAGTCTCTGTGACAGTGAACACTTGTTATTTACAGTCATGTAAACACTTAGAATGTACAACTTAGTAAACGCTCACGTAAACTGTGAACATTGGGTAATAAGGATAGGTCTGTGAGCTGAGCATGGTGGCTCACGTCTGTAACCTCAGCACCCAGGAGGCTGATGAGCACATGTTCAAGGCTAACCTGGGCTACATATCAGAGCTTGGTAGTGTTGTGGACGTTTTGGTTTATGATATATAAATGTGTTTTTGTTTTAAACCCAGGTGTGGGACATGGGGGCTGCCCCAGTTTGTCCACAGCTGCTCACTGCTTCATGAGAGGGCACATGATCTTTGTCAGCTGGGAACTGCCTCCTGGAGGGGTGGTCTTTGCCAGTGGGAATAAATGCCAGACCCAGAGAGAGACTGGGGGATCAGAGAGGGAAGGCTACTGGTGCTCCCTCCTGCTGCTCCTGGTTGCTGTTGATGCACTTTGATGAGAAGAAGTAGGCGATATCCTGAAATGAGGATTGGACTTGCCCCAAAGACCCCTATGATCCTAAACAGCAGGAAGTAGCTGAGGAAACTATGCTCCTTTTCCACACTAACCTTTCTCTCCTACCTGGTGTTGGAAGGGATTAGGGCCGAGAAGGGAGAGATTCAAGGAACCCAAAATAAAATAGATTTTAAAAGTATGCTGGCATGGCAGGGCATAGGAAGAAGGTATAACAGTGCAATACCCTTCGATATTGTTGAGGCAGCTACACGTGTGTGCAGTTGGGTAGGTATGTGGCACATCTGCCTTCTGTTCTATTTTGTTATGAACTTAATGCTTCTCTTAAAATATAATCCACTTAAAAGGAAAAGCAGAAACCCCAACAAAGACAGCCCCCTCTCTTCCAGAACACTCCAGGACAGGAGGCGAGCAGAGGAGGCAGGTGAGCTGCTGAGGTTGTCTCCTGACTTGAATGGCAGGTGTGCTCTGTGACAGCTCACCAAACTGTCCACTTGGGATGTGTCCACTGTGGGTAGGGGAGCATAAAAAGAACTAAAGCAGAGGCTGGCCATGGTGGCACACATCTTTAATCCCAGCACTCAGGTGGCAGAGGTAGGTCCATCTCCAGAAGTCCAAGGCCAGCCTGGTCTGCAGAGTGAGTTACGGGACAGCGAGAGGTATGAAGTGAGAACTGTGTCCCAGACAACAACCACCAAAGCCAAAACTTAAGCAAGGCACAGTCTCTGATCCAGAGGAGGAAAGCTTTTCCATAGCTTGGCCAATTACATACAGATCTTAGCTATCTACCTTGCTTGCCCATGGGAGACGTTACAGTTTCTCCTTTGAGATATTGGGAATTTAAAGGAAGGTTTTATACATGCTAGGTAAGCACTCTGACACTCAGCTGTATTCCCAGCCCTCACTCCGGAAGTGTGTGGAAGTCTTCTTCCTTGCTTATTGGTTCACAATCCCACAGAACTCTTCAAACTGTAGGTTCTAGCACCCTGGAGTCTCCTTCTGACAGTGTGCCTGCTCAGTCACAGGTAATCTGATCAGAGGTGGACTGTTAACACCACTAGATGGACACAAGCTAATGGGAAGGAGCTCCCTCGAAAACCCTCAATGGACAGCTACTATGGTAACGTCAAACTGGATCTGATTACTTCTGTATCGCAGTGTAGATTAGGGCATGACAAATGAAGGCTGCTTGCCAGCAGTCTGATTGCATGTCTATGAAATGAGCCACCAAGTGAAGCAGGTTTCTTCAGCTTCAAGAAATGTCATTTTTCCAGCTATGGTTCAGTTATTCTAAAGTAAATATTGCTAAAGGAAGAAATAAGTATCCAAAATACTGGTCTAAATCCCAGTTAAAATTTTAGTTTTTCCACTCATAAATCAATGGTAGTCACAAAGTATGTCTTACGCTTGTGAAAGTGGATTTAGCACATTTAAAATACTTTCCTGACAGAAGCCACATGGAAATGCAGAGATACGGTAGCTTCTGTTGTTGAGACAGGACTGAGCTGAAGAGCAAGCTATTTGGAAAATGCTTTAGTATATGTCTGCTGGAAGTTATTCCATTCACACAGCCAACTGCGGGAGCCTACAGCTAACTCACCCTAATCACGCACACACTGCCTTTGAACGTATTTGTATAGTCCTCTAGTAAAGCCACAGACTGTCATATGTAATTTAAAGCGACCATTTTTTTCTTAAAAAGTGATTAAATGTTGAATTTGAAATATTTCTTTAAAAAAATATTTCACTTTTTAAAAGTAAAGAAATGATAAGTAGCTTTTTTATTTTTAAAAGGGCTCACTGGTGGCTCAGAAATGTACTGTATTAAGATTGTAATGGGTGGTTGTAACTGGTGCCACCCAGAGCCATCTGAGGACATGTCCAGTGAGAGGAGATACACTTAGCCCTAGAGCTAGTTGAGATGCTGCCCAGCCACGAAATGGTGGTACCTCAGAAAGGGATGATGTCAACATAAACATACCCTGCTTTCCTATTCTGCTAAGTCCTCAGTCCTACTGGGTCCTGAAACGTCAAACAAAAGTAAATGCCATGCCCAGCCTCTCAAGGCAAATGGCTACTGTTTGTAATCATGAATGGAACTCTTCTCCATGTGGATATTTTAATGAAGGGGAAATTGAACAAAATAGAGAGTATATTGCTTAGTGAAAAATGAATAATCAATTTTGTCTACAATCATATTTGCTTTGATCGCCTCTTTCTGGTTATTCTTTGTAAAATCACTTCAGATGTGACTAAAACCCCTTTAGTTTACATTACTGGCTGTTTCTTGTGATGTCAACTGAATGACTTCCAGTCTCCCTCAATTCTTAGTGAGGGAAGCTTTTATATCACCTTGAGTAAATGGTAACCACAGGAAAAGAAACTAGTATAAAAATTGGGCCATGTTCATTTTCTTTATTCCTTTCTTTTTTCTTTTCTTTTTAATTTTCAAGACAGGGTTTCTCTGGCTGTTCTGGAATTCACTCTGTAGACCAGACTGGCCTCAAATTCTGCACCAGCTTGCCTCTGCCTGCAGTATGCTGGGATCTGGGGCTGTGTGTTTGATTCAAATGGTAAGTTCAGTGCTCATTTGTGAGTCTTCTATAGGAGGGATTCCAGTGGGTGTCTTCCACAGGAGTCTAATGTAGGCTTAGAGATGCCTGATGTTGTTGGTAAGTTTCTGTCCTTTTGTCAGGAAAAGAAGTCCTCTCCAAGTATGCTTACAAAATTTCTCTTGCTGGTTTATGAAATGTTTTCAAGTAAACCTTCCTGTGCTATTCCCTCCATTCCTGTTCCTAGCCATGTGTCTTCTCATCTGTCACCTGGATCCCAGTGGGGAGTGAATGGTAAAGCACCATGGTGCCTAAAACTGGGGACATGGGATCAGGTGATGAATTCCTCTAAAACAATATATAAGATGCTTCTTTGGTGAGTGTAACACACATCTGTAATCTATCTCTCCAGAGGCCTAGAGGGCAGAGTCGAGAGTTCCAGGGATGAGAAGAGGGGAGGGGGGAGGGAGAAGAGGAGGGGAGGGGGGAGGGAGAAGAGGAGGGGGAAAGGCATGGGCATTTCTGGGGCTGTAGAGATGGTCTAGACAAGCAGCTTACAACTGTCTGTGACTGCAGCTCCTTCTGCTCTCTCTGGGCACCTGCACCGTGTGCACAGTCTTCTCTCTTACCCACAAATATAAGCATTTAAAGTCGTGTGTGTGGCAGGCGGGGGGAGAGGGGGAGGACACTTTAGGCTCAGTGTTTAGTGCTTTCGAGGCACACACAAGGCCTTGGGTCCCCAGCACTGTAAAAGACCCCTTAAATAAAATCAAACGAACAATATTTACCTATCTGGATTTGAAAAATGATACTTTGTTTTGTATGTACTGTAGTAAGCTTGAGGTTTTATAACTTCAAGTTAATCTTAACTAACTTGAATAATTTTAAAGTAGTTTTCTTTGTTATACTTTAAAGACAACGCCTTCTTTTTCTTTTTTTCTAAGACAGGGTTTCTCTGTGTAGCCTTGGCTGTCCTGGACTTGCTTTGTAGACTGGGCTGGCCTCAAACTCACAAAGATCCACCTGCCTCTGCCTCCCTGGGTGCTGGGATTATAGGTGTGCACCACCATGCCTGGCTAAGACAATCATTTCTTTTCTTTTCTTTTCTTTTCTTTTTTTTTTTTTTTTTTTTTTTTTTTTTTTTTTTTTTTGGTTTTTCGAGACAGGGTCTCTCTGTGTAGCCTTGGCTGTCCTGGACTCACTTTGTAGACCAGGCTGGCCTCGAACTCACAGCGATTCGCCTGCCTCTGCCTCCCGAGAAGACAATCATTTCTTAAAAGGGTTTAAACTTTTCATTTTTCTGAGTGGCTTTATTCCTTGAGCATAAAGGATCTTACACATTAGGATGAAGACTATAAAACCACTCTGTCTCCCTTAAAGCAATGTAGCGATAATCCAGTAGAGATCTCTGTTAGAATTAGCCAGTGGAACGTAACACCTAAGCCTACCACTCCAAATAAAGGCATTTCTGTGCCTAGTGACAGATGCGGGGCATCTACCAGAGAAGACTGCTCAGGCATGGATTTAAGCCAATGGAAAGTCCACATTAGCCAGCCAGGGACTACACTGTTGTTTAGGATCACAGTGTAGCCCAGGGCCTTTCTCAGGTTGAGCTTTAAACAGTCTTATGTTTTGTCCTGGGTTGACATACTTAACAAGAACAGTTAGCCAGAAGTGGAACTGTAGAAGCCAAAGAGCAAAGTTAGTACATTTAGAGACTTTCCCAGAACTATGGACTTTGGTGGATTAGGTTTCTGTTTTCATTTTGACAGGTAGTGCTATGTACTGAGTTTTACAGCCTGAATGACACTTCTACCATGGTGTCAGTTGTGCTATGATCACAGGGCATGCTAAGGTCTGGAGCCCTGTTACAAGGACCTTCCTATAAAAATTAAAATATATTAAAAGAGACAAACAAATACAGCTTTTGGCTGCCCTGGGGGAGTTTGTTTTTAAAATTTGTTTAAAATATTATTTATTATATAGTACTCTGTCCATGTGCGCCTGCCAGCCAGAAGTGGGTACCAGATCTCATTATAGATGGTGGTGAGCCACCATGTGCTTGCTGGGAATTGAACTCAGGACCTTTGGAAAAGCAGCCAAGTGCTCTTAACCTCTGAGCCATCTCTCCATCCCAGAATTGGGGGTGGGGTTCTTTTAAATTACTAGAAAACATTAAAACCTGATACTGTAACATCAAGGTTTTCCTAGGTTCTTTTTTTTTTTTTTTTTAATGTGCATTGGTTTTTGCCTACATGTATGTCTGTGTGAGGGTGTCAGGTCTTGGATTTATAGACAGTTGTGAGCTGCCATGTGGGTGCTGGGAATTGAACCCGGGTCCTTTGGAGGAGCAGTCAGTGCTCTTAACCCCTGAGCTATCTCTCCAGCCCATTCCTAGGTTCTTTTTTGTAACTTCCTGGTTCTGATTACTCCCTTGCTGGGTTCAATTCAAAAGGTGCTGTAACCATCAAATACCATCTTCAGAATTTGGTGCCTGTGAGCAACTCATCCAAAGAGGAGATAAGCAGAGACCCCTGTGAAGGCCTCTGTCTCTGTAGAGAACTGAAAACAAGTAAGCTCATAAAAAGTCAGCTCAGTGCCAGAGCACCTGCCTCGCATGCCCCCAGCCCTGAGCTGACCCTAGGACCAGGAGTTATCCCAGCAATCAGGCAGAGGCAGGTGGATTGCTGTGAGTTCCAGGCTAGCCCAGTTCACAGAGCAAGATCCAGGACAGCCATGGCTACAAGGAGAGACCCTGTATTGAAAAAACAAAAAACCCATTTTATATATACAGAGAAACTCAGGCTGTGGAGATGGCCCAGTGAGTAAAATGCTTGCTGTTTAAGCACGAGGAGATGAGTTCAGATCCTTGGCACCCACAAAAAGCCAGGTATGTGCGTGTTTTACTATAGCCCCAGTGTGAGGTAGGGGTGGGGCAAAGACAGGTGCATCTTAGGGGTCTTGCTGGCTAGCCAGCATAGTCTATTTTTATTTATTTAGTTAGTTAGTTTGGTTTTTTGAGACAGGGTTTCTCTGTGTAGCCTTGGCTGTCCTGGACTTACTTTGTAGGCCAGGCTGGCCTTGAACTCATAGCAATCCGCTTGCCTCTGCTTCTGAGTGCTGGGATTAAAGGCATGTGCCACCACCGCCCCAGCATATTCTAAATAGTGACAGGTTTTGTGAGAGGCCGTTTTTCAAAAAATTATGTGTAAAGTGATAAAGGCCACCATAAAGTGATAAAGGCCACCAGCTTCATTCTCTGACTTCACAGGCACATGCACAGTGAGTATGTACAAGAAGCATGTGCCAGCACCCCCCACGGAAACACAATGACAAGCACATGCCAGCACCCCCCACCACGGGAAACACAATGACAAGCACATGCCAGCACCCCACCACGGAAACACAATGACAAGCATGTGCCAGCACCCCCCCAGGAAACACAATGACAAGCACATGCCAGTACCCACCCCAGGAAAACACAATGACAAGCACATGCCAGCACCCCACCACCACGGAAACACAATGACAAGCACATGCCAGCACCCCTCCCCAGGAAACACAATGACAAGCATGTGCCAGCACCCCCCCCCAGGAAACACAATGACAAGCACATGCCAGCACCCCACCACCACGGAAACACAATGACAAGCACATGCCAGCACCCCCCCAGGAAACACAATGACAAGCACATGCCAGCACCCCCCCCAGGAAACACAATGACAAGCATGTGCCAGCAACCCCCCCACAGGAAACACAATGACAAGCACATGCCAGCACCTCCCTCCCAGGAAACACAATGACAAGCACATGCCAGCACCCCTCCCCAGGAAACACAATGACAAGCATGTGCCAGCACCCCTCCCCAGGAAACACAATGACAAGCATACCCTTTCTACTTGGCAATCAGTTCACATTTGTATTATCTGATGAAATCATTGCAGTTTTATGTAACTTCTGTTGCTCTGTCAGTGGAATGAAAGTTTTTATTTCCAGAGGTAAAATAAATGTTTTAATTTCCTATGTAAGAAGGATTCTAGTATCAAAACACATTCTTGAATGAATTATTAAGGCATCATACATTAATCTTAAAGAAATTTATAATTAGGACCTGCATTAATAAAAAGATATTAACTAATATACAATTGGGTTTTTTGTTGTTGTTTCTTGTTTTTTGAGACAGGGTCTCTGTAGTCTTGTCCTAGAGCTTGCTGTATAGAGCAGGTAAACAGCAACCTGCCTCTGCCTCCAGGTGCTGTGATTAAAGGCATGTGGCACCACACTCAACTTGAGACTAGTATATGATATTTTGTGTGTGTGTGTGTGTGTGTGTGTGTGTGTGTGTGTGTGTGTGTGTGTGTAGACACAGGCACACATTAAACAATGGATTCAGGGAGGAAATAGGTGTGGAGAGAAGTCAGTGGGAGCTGAGTGAGCACCTGTAAGGTAGTTTTGCTGCTGGATCTAATTTACACATGAAAGTATGGAAAAGAGACAAAACAATACTTCAGGGAATTATAGTGAGATGTTGCCTGCCATAGACAAATATGGTAGGAAAGAACAAATTGCCCATTTAATTGAACCAGAAAAACTGAAGAGAAATTTTAGAAAGACCTTGTGTACATTAACACCCAAAGCCTGTGAGGCTAGAAGCCTGAGGTTGTTGAGTCTCAGCTTTCAGCCTGTTGAACAAATGTGCTACCCACGCACCACACATAGCCACTCTGCTCACGCATAGGTTCTTTCCTTAGAGTGACAAACGACTTGTGTTATTCTGTGATCATTTTCCTGTCCAGGAAGTTGCAGACATTTCTCACAATTCTGGCATTGTATGAGATGTAATGCAAAATGCATAGGGCAGGATGAAGGGGGGGGGAAATTGCATTGCATTGTATTAATAAACCAAGAATATAAAAATAACTATGGAAACAAAAGATACCACGTTAGAGTTAAGCCGTCTCTGTGGGTCCTGACCGCTGTCCTGCACCTCAGCCACAGGCTTAACTCTGGCAAACATTTTCATTCTACTAAACACACACAGCAGGTATGTAACTCCGGCTCAATTGGGGTTTATCTGGACCTTAAAAAACAGGAACATGCTTGTACTTTAATATTCAAATGCTCAGGGCTATAATGTACTTCTATAATATGCCTTTATATTATAAAATAATATATATTTGAAGGGTATTTAAGTTTTAATTTTGTTCTTCAAACATTTTGAAAAATCAAATATGCCTGGAAAAGATCTTAAGCATACTTAAAAGTAGAAATAGTTCAACATACCAAGCATTCAAAAATACATTTATAAAATAATAAAGCAGAAAATACACTATAGTACATGAGAGTAGTGTCAACCTCCCTGTTCTTTATCCCAGGAAAGAGCTCATGACCCTCAGCTTTAATTCTGTGTTAGAAAAAAAGGTCTTTTCACATAATTACTAAATTAAAGCTTTATTGTTCAATGCCTATGCTTTGAAGTCACTAGGCTTCCTCGGATACTTCGAGGGAATCAGCAGTCACTGACTGGACCCCAGCTCCAAGACTGGAGCGACGTAATGACAGCTCCACGGCAGAAATCTGACGTAATTCTCTGCGACACAATTTGACAGGCTTGACACCCTGAAGCTGCCCAATACTTCTCAAGGGCTGAACTTGGGATGGTGGTGGACTCTGGGACTGTAGGAAGGGATGGTCCTCTGGCTTATCCGCATTGTTCAACAATTGGCCACTGGAGGGTGCTATTGAGCCACAGACTGGAAGTGAGTCTGAGCCACCTTCCAGAATCTTCTGGGGCAGTGGTTGGGTTTTTAAGCTGCTTGAAGAATTGTCTACTTCTCTTTCTCCTCCATTCAACTTTGTACCTTGAGTTCTAGATGCCCATTTTACTTCTTCAGAAAGCACAGCTGCCTCTTCTGGATTCAGAACTCCATCTCCAGCATCATGATCTAGAGAGAACCCCACACAAGACAAAACAAAGCAAATGCCATATTCTCAAAACCAGGTACTTTTGCCACAAGAGCCTTACAAACTACATCATTATCACTACACATATGAGACATTCAGACAAATCAGCTGTGTGACTGTGACTCAGTCTTCATTCACTTAGAAACCTCTTCAATGTAAATAACATTTTATTTTAACCCATTAAAGTTTAAAAATCATCTGGTGATTTTGGTATTCTCTAGAAATCTATGAGTACTTTGTGTGTCTCTGATATGTTTTTATAGAAATAGTTGCTATTTTTAAGTTTAATGTAATTCAGTATTTTATTTTATGTATAAGGGTGAGTACCTGCATGTGTGTCTGTGCACCTCATGTGTATATATGATGCCTGTGGAGAGCCGAAGAAGGTGCCATATCCTTGGGACTAGAGTTATAAGGGACTGAGCCACCATGTGGGTGCTGGGCACCAAGCCTAGGTTCTCTGAGTGGTCAAGTGTTTTCAACTGCTAAGCCACCTTACTAGCCTGAAGAGTTATTCATTTTTATGTATATGAGAGTTTTATCTGCGTTTATGTATGGGCATCATGTGTGTACAGTGCCTGAGGAGGCAAGAAGAGGTTATAGGATTCGCTGAAGCTGGACTTACAGGCAGTTATGAACCACCTGGCGTGGGTGCTGGGAGCTGAACTTGGGTCCTCTGTAAGCGCAATATGAGCTCTAAACCAGTGAGCCATCTCTCCAGCCCCTCTGATCTCTCTCTTATATTTGTCCTCTGGTTGGCTTGTCACTGGTTAATTTCAAGTTCTGGCTAAGTACAGACAGCAACGGTCAACACTGGCCCTGCCCTTATCTCCAGGCACACATCATCACACACATGTATGAAAATGTGGTCTTGGTTGGCCCCTAGTGTGACAGTAGTATTCCATTACCCATCTGTATTCTGTGATGTGTGCCACAACTTCCACTATCAGAGTGGAAGTCAGAGCACACCCGTTAGTGAATGATTAAGAGCAGATGAAGAGTTAAAACCTCAGAAGTCTTCAATAAGAACATCTAATATCAAACATTTGCTCATGGGGAGGCCCACACAGGATATACTTAGCTTCTCCTTCAACCTGGAATGTGCCTCATGGAGAGAACTTGCTGCTTCAAGTTGAGTCCTCTGACCCCCGCCATGTCCGCCCCCCCACATAAATGCACACACGACAAATAATGGGAAGAGTCCAAGTGGGCTTGTTTCTGTCTCACATACGGGGTGAGACTAAGAGGCCTGGCTCCGGGTACTGACTGGTACTTGAGGGTGAAGCTTCCCAGTGACTAGAATGTGTGGCAGACTTTGGCAGCCACTGCTTACACCATCTTTGTGTCTGCTGCCTGTGAAGATCTGGATCAGCAGTAGTTCATGGTTTCTGGTTTACAGGGATTCCAGGGAAGTTCTACTTTGTTTCCCCAGCACCAGGATCAAGCACATAGCTATGCAAGGTCAGGTGTTTTAAACCCTGGATTATAAACTAGAACATGGTTGTCTATATGTAAGTGTTCTCTAGTCATAGTAATTATTCAGGTAGAAATGAGTATTTCTTTTAAATAATGTCCTAACTTTTAAATTTTGGGTTGTTATTTCAGAAATATTGATTTCCCCTGATTCTAATCATAACAATATATTACCTTCCAGGAACTTTTGACTTTCACAGAGTACTTTGCCATGGCAATCATTCTATTAAGGGGCTAACTTTAAATATGTACATTTAATTATTACACAAGGAAATATCTTTGAATTTGATCAAGTGTTTTAAATTTCTGGAGGTCATGCCTTAGGACTGACCTTAGAAATACACATGCTTTTACTTTATATTTGTATTTGTTTTGGTTTTTGGGTGTTTTGTTTTGTTTTCTGAGACAAGGTTTCACTATGTAGCCTTGGCTTTCTTGGACTTGCTTTGTAGACCAGGCTGGCCTTGAACTCACAGTGACTCACTTGCCTCTGCCTCCCGAGTGTTGGGATTAGGCCATTTGTATTATTCTTCTTTGGACAGTATTTTAAAAGCTTGTTGAAGAAAGATTTAATGTGTTATATGTATGTATGTGTGTCTGTGTGACGCCAGAGGTGTCAGACCCTCTGAAGATGGAGTTACAAGTGGCTGTAGGTGCCATGTGGGTCCCAGGTCCATAGCAAGAGCAGCCAGAGCTCCTAACTGGCTCCTTTGTACACTTGTTTCTGGTAATCAGAAGGCTTAATTCCTATAATATAGGAAAATAATAGATAGGGCCTTAAAAGTTAAGAGTCAAAGACAGCAAAAGCCACTGGCAATTAATACAAATAATTTGCTACAGCTTTATGTATACTTTTAATATAAGTTATATATTCAAATTTTACATATTTTTAATATCTGAAAGTATATCCTGCAACTGTTAATACGAGAATGTTAGCTAGTCTGTAGCTATAACCATGACTAGTACTTGAAGTGAAATGAATAGTTCTGTAGCTACTGTTTTATATTGATAAACTCAGAACCAATTGAGGAGTGTAAGCTTAAGCCTCAGCAGTCCATACTTGCTGGGCATGTGTGAGGTGCAATGCTCAACTCCCATTTAAGAGGGAAGAGGTTCAGTTTATTAATTCACTGCACAAGAATTAAGCCCAGCATTTATACTCACCAATACATTATTTGAAGCAATCTTTATTTGGAGTTAATATATTCTTTTGAAACTACACTTCAGCCATATTGTACTTTCATTTTCAAATTTGATCTGAAATTTTCCATAATAAAGCCCTGCCCATAAGAAAAAAATGAGTGTGTGGTGGCACATGCCTTTAATCCCAGCACTGAGTTCAAGGCCAGCCTGGTCAACAGATTCAGTTCCAGAACAGCCACGGCTACACAGAGAAATCCCGTCTCAGAAAACAAACAAACAAACAAACAAACAAGAATAAAGAAAGGAGGAAGGAAAAGAACATTTTTTCAGCGCTTCCCAGGGTGTCTGTCTTATATAGACTAAGTAAATACTGTGTGTCTACAGAGACACATTGAACACCTCATGCCTTGGGAAATGCTACATGACAGGTGAGGTGGGGCCTCAGCAAATGTTAGGGAAGCAAGGTTAGCGTGGCAAGTGACCCAAAGCCTTACGCTCTGCTAAGGTGTGCTGCTGCCATGGCGATGCTCCTTGTGTAGGGCCTTTCAGTTTCTTCTTAAGCTCTCTGCTGGTTTTCTTATAGAAGTACAGATCTTTTTCCAGCTGCTGGATTTTGTCCTCATATTTTTTAAAGGTTTCTATAATGCTTTCTCCATCTTGCTCTACAAAGTAAAAATGTACATTTAACCTTGGCTTTAAACAAATGAATCAAAATTACTTTAGTGTAGCTCTAGGCTCATTTTAAAGAGTCGGGAGAATGTTACCTGATGGGATTTTATTTTCAGCCATAGTATGTATTCTTTTGCCTATAAAACTTTTATCAAAGGATTGATTCCTTCATTTTCTTCTCTACCTACTACCAGCCAGCCACTTCTTGTTTACAACTCAAGCTTTTCACGGGGCATTTCCTCTAAAACACAAACAAACAAACAAACAAAAACTCCGAAACCTCATGTGTGTAGAACTCTGCCAGTCACCTGTGTTAATATATCAAGTTTGCATTAGATTAGGACTGTGGATATATGAAAGGTCATAAGCCAGGGATTATAGACCCAAGAAATATACAGCCAAAAAAACCCACAAAAAGAAAAGCTGTTACTAATAAATCTAGAAAGATTAAATCACAACGAAAAAGCACTAGAGCTTTGTGTGGGAGCTTTGGTTGTTGCTCCAGGTAGCCTAAGACTTACAATTAATATTTATGATGTGTACTTTTGTTCTATAGTGACAAATCTTGTATCAGGTATTTTTAGACCTTTATTTTTTTGTTTGTTTGTTTTGGTTTTTTTTTTTTTTTTTTTTTTTTTTTTTTTTTGAGACAGAGTTTCTCTGTGTAGCCTTGGCTGTCCTGGACTCACTTTGTAGGCCAGGCTAGCCTCAAACTTACAGCAATCCACCTGTCTCTGCCTCCCAAGTGTTTTTAGACCTTTATATGGCATATGTATTAGGCTCTATTGGTTTTCAATTTTCTTTTTCTATCTTATATCTTACCTAACCCATAATCTTGCTTTTAAAAATTAATTAAAACCAGTAACATTTCAATGGTAGAATGCATGACTAACATGTGCAAGGCCCCAGGGTTGATCTTCAGCACCAACACCAAAAACGCCAACCAGCCAAAATCACATATAGCTCATCAGCTTTATTTCCCATACTAATGCAGTTGAAATTAGAAAATTTACAATTGCTATTATAACTATTGTATATAACCTGCATGTGTAGATATAGAAAAAATTTGATTTTTATTGATGTTTTTTGAGACACAGTATCTTGAGTGTAAGAGGTGCCAGGAATTGGCCCAAGGTTCCTTGTGTGCTCTGTACACACTCTACTGACTAAACCATGAATTCCTAGTCATCGCAACAGCACAAAAGCTCTATGCAGTTATCTCTTTTCGAGCCTTTAGGCATAGCTACAGAAAGAGCAGGACATGTTTTAATGCAGTGGTGTACGCGATCCTGTCCAGGGAAATCCTATTTATTAGCCAAAGAAGTTGCTAATTAACTTTGTAAGAATAAATTCCTGTCGTTTCCTAAACACCCAAATTTATGTTTTTTGACTTTTTGCTTCTTCAGGTTGCTTCTCTCAAGCCTCTTTAGCTCATTTGAGCATCAAGTCTGAGCAGCCTGCCCTGAAGTTGAAGCACGCTCAGCTAGCAATGATTGAGCTGTCACAGTCTGGGTACCAGCCATGTTCTCAGGTAATGTGAAGAGACTATTGTGGCAGCTGTGTTTCTACACCACAGTCAATTGTTGGGCTGCTGTTGATCACTAATAATATTATGTACTCATCGATTTTGACCTATGATATAACCTTAATGCATAAAATTTTACACTGAAAATTATTAACAAGAACTATAACCAGGAATTACAACAGAACCTATCACTTCCATCTGTACATGAAACAAACAAGTTGTTTTATATTTCCACATAAAAGCCAGATCAACAACCAACCCACAGTTACTACAGGAGCTGCTGGGAGTATGGGAGTATGGGTGCTTCAAACACAAGGCATCTGTGAACTACACCAAATGTGGTAGGCACAGATGTAAACTGTGACTCTGTGCACACCCTGGCTGGTCACACTCTGGCTGGCTCCCTCCCTCAGCATGTCCCCTCCCCCATCACCTTCAGCTAACACCGAGGGAGGGAACTACCTTTGAAATGACTTAGCAGCAACTGCATCTTGTGTTCGTGTTCTTTCTGCTGGACGGTCAGTCTTCGGTCACACTGCAATCTCACATGTTCCAGTGCAGATTCTAACTCACGGACCAGATTATCCCGCTCCAGAACCTTCATTTTCATCTCTTTATTCTGCAACTGTTGTTTTCGTTCAGCTTCTCGCAAATTAATCACCTATCAAACACATTTTTGTCCTTTTTAATTGTACTTTTTGTAGCCTAAGAATAGATTAAACCCTGTTTTCTTAGACTGCATGAAGATGAAACTACTTAACCTCAATATCATCTCATGTGCTTTTTAAAGGGTATGCTGGATGGATGCTGAGATAACTATAGAACAGCCTAACAACATCTGAATTTGCTAAAATTCTGAATTAGTAGTATTTTCACTTTCTTTTTTTGTTTTTTCTTTTCTTTTTTTTTTTTTTTTTTGAGACAGGGTTTCTCTGTGTAGCCTTGGCTGTCCTGGACTCGCTGTATAGACCAGGCTCAAACCCACAGTGATCCACCTGCCTCTGCCTCCCGAGTGATGGGATTAAAGGCATGTACCACCATACCTGGCTGTAATATTTTCACTTTCAACATAATATTGCACTAATAGACACCCCACCCCAACTTCTTAGATAAGATTTCTGTAGTTAGGGTCATATTATTTTCTTTATTGCTTCTTTTTTCCTCTGGAGACATGGTTTTACTGTGTAGCCCTGGTTGGCCTTGAATTTGCCTCTTTTTTTGTTTTGTTTTGTTTTTTGAACTTGCCTCTTAAGTGTTCCAAATGTATAGACAAGCGCTACCATAGCTGCCTATAATTCTATAACTGTTTTTCTAGTCTACATGAATATTGAGGACATTGAGGAATGTTTATATTCTTACAACATCTACATATTACTGTTTTAAGTAAAAAATATTGTGACCGTAAACACAGAGGTTCTATTTCAGGCTGTGTATTTTGTCTGCTGAGGTCTGCTGTGTTGATGGGAGGTAGAGCACTGTAGACAGTGTCTGTGCTGTAGAACCTGATAGGATTCTCAAATATTCCCATCAAAACAACGCTCACATCTACAGAGCGCTGTAGCTAGAAGCCTTGGGCTAAGCGCCCTCAGGATGCCCTCAGAGACTCTGTCCCTGAGCCTGGACACACACCAAGCACAAATCAGTGCCATCAGGAGTGGCTGCTGCCTGCTGTGGATCACACATGCCGGGAGTGGGATACCACTTAACATTTCATTCATTTGTTTTTCTGAGCTTTTCATTTCAAACAATTAGACTTTGAAAAAGTCTTTGTTTTACTTTGTATCAATTGTCAGATACTCTAATTCAATATATTTTTTAGGGAGAAGCCATTTTTCATGATGTTAAATGGAAAAATATTAGACAAAATATGAACATAGTTCTAAATACTACAAAGTATCGCTGTATAAGTAAACTGCCAATTTTTTGTAAAACAGTTCAATTGACTTAAGCAATACAGATTAATAAACCTTAGTATTTCCAATGCAGCAGAGCACCACTGCACCTCCACTTCACTCACTCAGCATGGCGAGAATGGCAGGAAACACAGCTTTACCCTATTCCCAGCAATGGAGGGGAGAAACCAAAACCTGCAGGACCCTAGACTCTTCAAAAACAGCATTTAAATTTAGAATCAAGAAGTAATAAGAAGGGCTACCAGTTAAGTTGTCTAGACCTCCTCCAAGGGGACTTTCGGTTTTAACCACCTCAATGCTATGCTTATTTGGATAATTCACAAACTTTCTGGTAACACCTACTCCATAACGGGAACCCATGCTTACATTTAGTTGCCCACCAAATCTTTGAGCATTTCACTTTCTTTAAAAGTTCAATATAAATGAGGCATCTTGACCCTTCCTTGTAAGAAAAGTGTGGTTCCTTAGAAATGTACCTTATTGAAATATTTGAAAAGAATAGCTCTGATCTCAGCAAGATTCAGGCAAACTAGTTTTTCTACGACATTTGCTTCACTCTGAGAGAGGTCCTGGAACGAAGCTCTAAGCGAGTTCTGGCGACTCTGGATGCTCTCACTCTTGAACTCAATGGCAGCTTCCAGAGCTTCTATGCCTTCTTCAAGTTGGAGCAGATGATGTTCTTCCTAGAGATCACGGAAAGTATTCATCTTAAAGACAAGACTAGAACCTGAACACTGGCATATGCTTAGATCAGAGCTTACCATGTGATTGAGTTTAAAGGACAATACCTTTAACCCCTCACTAAGAGTTAAGGACACAATATTTGAGATTTTGTCAGTGTATAACACAGAATTAGCAAGTCTTCACAGTAAACATTATATAACAAAAATGGAAGCTGCAAAAGTTAGGTGAGCTCCATGATGTTCCTAGGCTATCCAGCAAACACTGATTACCTAAGCCAAGGGAGACGCCTGAGCACGCCTCAGCTCACACAGTCTGCAATACCATCATCTCCCTCTGTGCCTCAAGTGCCTTTAAAATGCCCAGTCTAGTCTGCACTGAGGAGGCCTAGGAGAGCTGCTGTACCCACAAAGACCTAGCAGAACGCAGTGCTGGGACAGAAGGGAGGGACACTTGGAGCTCACTAGGAACTAATGATGAGAAGAGAATCTGTGGGGACACTGCAGCAGAGGTGACAGAGCAGTCAGGGTCAGGTTGCTGGAACGTTTCGTGAGAGTCCTGTGGAATGAGCCAGCCAGAGGCAGGTGCCCGAAACTCCAGCATTTGCAAGGCTGAGGCAGGAGAGCCATGAGCTCAAGCACTGCATAATAAGACCCTGTTTTAACCCCCTTCAAAAAAAAAAAAAAAAAAAAAAAAAAAAAAGAATTTCTATGAAACCTATTTTAAATGGTGGCAACTTAACATCAGTTAACATACTATTTGTGTCAGAAAATGAAATATTTCTCTGAGCTGCTCAAATATATTCTATCTGCAGGAAAGAGGAGGGGAAACAGACATGTGGGTGTACCTGTATTCCTATACCTGTGTAAAGCAAGTTTCTGTAGAAGACCGCCTCCCCATACTCACATCCTTGCTGCTTAGCACAGTATTCAACACATAACTTAAACTTAGCAAAAGTAGTTCCCTATGTGTGGTTATTTTTTCACTAAGAGATGTTAGTGACTTCCAGACCTCCTTTTCTCCAGTTAAAGAAACTAAAGAAACTTCAGTTTCTGGTCAGAACTGGTCAGAACTTCACCTAGCATGAGATCAAATACTTATTTTAAAAAGCTATCTTATAAAATCCATCTGGAAGAACACTGTGGAAGAAATGTTTACTAATCATTTCTTGTGCAGTAACTAACCATTCTTTAATTATATGTGTTCCAAAAAAAAAAAAACAAAAACAAAAAAACAACAAAATAGTCATTTGGAAAGACTAAGTTTTGTAAGTTTGCAATTCTGTACATACGCATATTGTTCATGAGTATGAGTGCAGGTGCCCTGCAGGATCCACAAGAGGATACCCACTGTCTTGGAGGAGCTACAGATGGTCAGGAGCTGCCAAATATGGGTGCTGGAAACTGAACTCAGGTCTGGTCCTGGCCACTAATACCATCTTTTTGGCCCCAATCATTACATTTTAAGGAGGAGGAAACACTTTAAATACTTTTGAAAGGTACTTAAGGTTGGGGGGGGGGGCTTGGAGAGATAGCTCAGCTGTTAAGAACACAGGCGCTGGGCAGTGGTGGTACACGCCTTTAATCCCAGCACTTGGGAGGCAGAGGCAGGTGGATCGCTGTGAGTTCAAGGCCAGCCTAGTCTACAAAGCGAGTCCAGGATAGCCAAGGCTACACAGAGAAAGCCTGTCTTGAAAAACCGAAAAACAAAAAAACTGAAAAATAAAAACAAAAACAAACAAAAAATCTCTAAGAAGACACTTCCCAACTTGTCCAGTGACCTCCATATATGTGCAAATGTACATGTATACACACACAGAGAGAGACATACTACACTATGAAATTTTAAAAGTGAAAATTCTTTAATGAACCAATACACATGGTTGTGGGTCCCTCTGTTCTGGGATAGACACAGCCGCAAGCAAAGCATGAGGCAGCAAGCATGTCAGCAAACAGCATTCCTCCCAGTCTCTGCTCAGGTTCTCAGTGGAGCTCCTGTCCTAGCTTCCCTCATTGACGACTGTGGTCTGTGAGCTGACATGAGCCTCTCTCTCTCTGCGGTGCTCTCTGCCACATTATTACCCAGCAGCGGAGAGGAGCTAGAGCAGGAACTGCACCAGAGAAGTGCAGCATGCTGTCAGGCCTGGGGTGTGAGGATCCGAGGGAAGCCAAGGCTCCACTACGACCTGGCATGGGGCCATTGGGAGATCTTATGGAACAAGAATGTGCTGATCAGCTGGGTTGAGAATCAGCTAGGATTAATAAAAGATCAATACCATTGAGTGAAATATGTTTCACTGGTGCAATAGGGAAATATCTTCACAGGGTCAGCATACAGAAGCTGTGGTCCAAGGCAGGCAATGCTACATTTCAAGCTGGCAGCCAAACTTGGCAATTTGTAAAAAGTTCCCACATAGTACTGGTTTTGAAAGCACGAAGAATGCAAGACTGTGGAAATCATGGAGAGTGGGTGGTGCCATGGGGCTAAGACAAAAAGCCCCCCCAAAAGACCAGGAGAGACCACATCTTGAGTTGTAGTGGAGAATATTAGAAATGTCAGGACTGTGGGATGTCTCCAAGGACAGTGGAGGTGTACAGCAGAGCAGGCCCAAGCCTGCAAGCGCGTACTATGGGACTGCTCAAGCTATTTGGAGCTGGAAAATGGCAGTGAGTGAGTCCCAGGGCCAGATGCGGAGCTACAGGGTCTGGGTTTACATTGCTGACTGCATATGCCCCAGTCCTTTCCTTTTGGGACTTTTATGCTGCAGGATCCCACAGTTAAGAGACTTTGGATGTTTGTATTTTAACTTAAAAATATGTGTATGTCTGTGTGTAGGTATGCCACATGTGTGCAGGTGCTCACAGTGGCCAGAAGATGACACAGGCTCCCCTGCAGCTGTGAGCCTATTGAAGTAGGTGCTGGGAACTGAATTCCAGTTCTCTGAAAGAGAAACAAGTGCTCTTAACCACTGAGCCATCTCTCCAGTCCTAAGAGACTTTTAACTTGTAAAAGACCTTGAACTTTTAAAGCACTGGAAACTTTTAAAAGAGTGTTGGACTGTATTTTGTATTAATATGAGATTGTGGGGACAGATAAGTTTAAAAGTGGCACGTTTGTATGTCAGGCTGATAAAGGATGGGCCATCCTAGTTTGGTTTAACTATCCATTTGACACAGCCTAGTGCCACTGAGAAGGGTGTGTCAAATTAGGGATTGCCACTGTGGGCCACTGTCTTGCTTGTTACTTGATGCAGAAGGGCCCAGCCCACTGTGAGTGACATCATTCCTTGGGCAGCTGGTCCTGAACTGTATGAGAAAGACAGGTGAGCACGAGCTACCAGTGAGCCAGCAAGCAGCATCCTCTGTGGCACTGAGTTCCTGCCAGACTCCCTCAGTGACGGACTGTGACATGGAAAGTTAAATAAACTTTTTCCTCCCCTAACTTTCTTTTGAACAGTGTTTTATCACAGCAATAGAAAGGAAACTACCCTGTAACAATTTATTATCCATTTCAAAATAACTAGAAGAATCCAAGTGTCTCTACTGTATAAGAACACTTGGATTGCTTAGTTATTTGAGGAGATCTGGCTTGACCACTATATACTGTATCATACACTGAATTATTTGCTCCATAAATAAATGCAAATGCAAGTTTACAAACAAAAATCAGAATTTATATAATTTAATTTTGAGATTTCATCAAAAAATGAAAGTGTTCTATCTTCAATGAATTGTTGAGCAATATGGTACTAAAATGATCTGAAAGACCATATAAGTATCACTTATAAATAATATGATTAGTAAATCAATTACTATTAAAAAAAAGAAAAAGAAAAGAAAAGAAGCTGGGTGTGGTGGCACACGCCTGTAATCCCAGCACTCTGGGAGGCAGAGGGAGGAGGATCACTGTGAGTTCGAGGCAAGTTCAAAGACATAAATAGCAAGCTATTCCAAGTTTAGGTCTTAGGTCCCTTTAGAACCTCTTTCCATTAATTTGCTGCTGGCAGACCTATTTGAAAATATTGACCTTGGTTCTAAACAATGCTAAGAGTGGAAATAAAGCCAAAGACAAGCTCACAAGGCTGAATGGAACGCAACTGTGTTCAATACTGTTCAGGGAGTACTATGCATGGTGTTATCCACAAGTCAATGTTACCTGCCACAGAACCAATTCCACATGAAATGGAAGCCATTTTCTGCGACAGGCTCTCACCATGTAGGTATGGCTGGCCTAGAACTTGCCTCAAACTTGCAGCAATCTTCTCACGTCAGCCTCCCAAGTGCTAGGACACACATGTACTGCCAAGGCTTCACTGCTTCTTAGCAATGGTTCTGCCCTCGGCAGAGTGTGCTCACTGCCCTGTCTGCTCCGTCTAATAGTGTCCTGTCAGTATCCAACCTACAACTGCAGTGTACAGCAGCATTAACACAGCTTTCCCCAGAAACCTCTGCACACATTATTTTGTGTGAATAATGTCATAAATACAGCTTTACTACATTACGACATTCTCAAGGGAAGCATGGCACTTAGCAGTTTGTGTTCCCTGCATGGCCTAGAAAGAGTCCTGGGCAGAAGAGTTCCCCAGCGCTGATGTCTGCTGTGTGCTAGGTGCTTGTCCCTTCCCATCTACAAGCGGAGGGCTCTAGGACACAGCTGTGTAAGGTGTCCTTTAGCCACACAGTGCCGACCAGTCTGTGTTCCTCCCACCAGCGTTCCAGCTCATTCAGCAGTAGACTTAGGGACACCTCTCTGTGGTTTCTTCCGGAGCCCCTCTAATGTCCTCCCTCTTGACTCTTAAAACACAAGCTTCAGCAAGGCCCAAGGCTCCCAGTTCACCTCCTTCCCCTTTGGTAAAGGTAGGCCATAATAATAAATATTTGGAGAGAAATTTCAGGTTCAAAAACTGATATGAAGCAGGACTTTGGAGGCTGGAGAGATGGCTCAGAGGTTAAGAGCACTGGCTGTTCTTTCAAAGGGTCCTGAGTTCTATTCCCAGCAACTACATGGTTGCTCACAACAATCTTCAATGAGACCTGGTGCCCTCTTCTGTTCTGCAGGCATACATGCAAGCAAAATACTGAATAATAAATACATTTTTAAAAAAGAAAAGAACAGGACGTTGGGATCCTTTTTTCACAATCTGAAAGCTAATGAATGAATCATCATCTCACATGTTTAAGAGAAAAAAAAAAACACACCTGAGAAGAGCTATATTCCCTCTCAAATGAAAACTGTAAGTAAACGTATTGTGTTGGAATGTGTACTTTTGCTTGGATAGTGGAGAATGTCCTTGAAACACCAGCCCTTTCTCAAGCTAGAATATGTTGTATGTACCTAACACCAAAGATACAGTGACAGCTGAGCTGGCTCAGCTGGTAAGGGAGAGTACCACATGGTAAAAGGGGAGAACTAACCCCACAAACAAACCATGGTATGCCCACGTGAACACATTTGCATCCCCCTCAAAATGTGAAAAAAAGGAAGAAAGAAAGAAAGAAAAAGCACAAGTCATGTGCTCTCCTTGAGAAGCCATCGGTCAGAGACTTTCAGGCTATCTCCTGCGCCGGGTGATTTCAGTGAGAGACAGCTGAGAAGCCAACGGAGTCTCTGCTGCCTGTTGCCTAGCGATGCCACACAGGAAACATGCAGGTGCTTTTCTGGGAAGACAGCTGCCTCTAATAAAGCACGGCTAGAGTGCCAAGGAGATGCCAGGTGAACTAACTCATAAGCTGACAAAGTCTGGAACAAGGTGCATCAGTTTACCAGGTTTATGGACATATGACGAGCATCCAAGGAAGTCCCCACCTCATAAGCTGACAAAGTCGGGAACAAGGTGCATCAGTTTACCAGGTTTATGGTCATATGACGAGCATCCAAGGAAACCCCCACCTCATAAGCTGACAAAGTCTGGGAACAAGGTGCATCAGATTTACCAGGTTTATGGTCATATGACGAGCATCCAAGGAAACCCCCACCTCATAAGCTGACAAAGTCTGGAACAAGGTGCATCAGATTTACCAGGTTTATGGTCATATGACGAGCATCCAAGGAAACCCCCACCTCACCCGTCGTCATACAACAACTCCAGCTCCACGCAGTACTGACTTACTTTGGGGGACAGCACTCGGCCACTGCTGAGCTTTTCATCCATGCTGTCTTTCTGTTTCTGGAGCCGCTCCTTTTCCTGCTGAAGGGCTTGAACTTGTTCTGAAATCTTTATTTTCTCCTCAGTTGTGCTGCTCTCAAGCTGCAAGCTTTTTTCTGACAACTCTTGGTCCAACAAGTTCAGGCGAGCTGATATTTTCAGACTATCTGTGCTTAAGGCCTGAAAAGATAGAAAAACAGTTATAAGAAACTCAGGCATCTTAGAAAATAGGAAAACATCAATAAAATAATAAATGGTTCCAAATAAAGTCTTTAATGGTTCTTTTAAAAATATAGAGATTCAAATCATGAAATTATAGGGTTCACTTTGCAGCACCCACATGGCAGCTCACAATGGTCTGCAGTTCCAGTTCCAGAGCATGTGGTGCCCTCTTCTGTCCTTGCTGGCTTCTCAACACACATGAGCATTTAACTATACATGCAGGCAAAACACATTCATTTAAAAAGAAAATCAGAGGTTTTGAGAGGCAGCACTTTTTTTCCTTATCTCTTATTCCTTAGCTCATTACATGGTGAAACTGTTACAGTTTCTTAAAAGGTTAATATTTGGTGTGTTTCAGCATACTTTTTAATTTGTATTTCATTATGATCAGAAAATATGGTCAGATTTATAGAGATGTTCATATTAAAATATTGTACTATAGTCTTCCATATAGTTTCTAACATATACATAAACTATCATAAAGTTTGTAATATAAAAAACAGAACCATTCCCAGAGTAAGTCTCCTTAGCCCCTTTTAGTTGGTTCTTCTGTGTTTTGCCCATATGTCTAAGCAACCAGTTTTAGATGCAGGAGTAAGAATGCACACTCATACCTCTCCTCCTCTGTACAGCTTCCCTTCTCTATTTTGCCACTGTGAGGTATTTTTTGGTTGTGGGCCTAGCCTTTAACAGCTGAGCCATCTCTCCAGCCCGCCACGCTTCAGTTATATTGGAGCTTCTGGTTAAATCAGTATTTATTTCCCTCATTATGAACTTGTGACTATTATTCATAGCTGACATGTCTGTAAAAATTATCATACTTGATACATCTTTTTTGTACCTTATAGTTAATTCTTTCCAATAAAACTGCAAAATCTCATATTTTCATTAAATCAGAGTTATCAGTAAATGTATTCAACAATCTTCTTAGTGTGTGCAGGTACCACAGCGTAAGTATGAAAGTCAGAGGACAACTTATGAGAGTCAGTTCTCTCCTGCCATCATGTGCGCTCTGGGGATAAAACTGAATTTGCTGACAAGCACCCTTACCCACTGAGCCATTTCAGCATTTTTTTTTTCTTGAAGCATTTTACCTGGAGCTTCCAACTTCCAGACTCCTGCTTAAATTGGGGCTTCATCGAGAATGCCCATGTTGAGTGAGTGAAATCTTTAGACACTAATTCCTTTTTCATACAGAAAGTGCTTACACTCATAAGGTACACGGCCCAGCAGTTTCCTGAGGCAGGTTTGATGGGAAACACTCTGCCTTGGATCTTCTAACTTCCAATGAAGAAACTGGAGAAGCCCAGTGCCGCTCTGGCTTCTACGATTGACAATGACTAATTCCTTCTATTTGAGGTACTGAAGATTGGGCTTTTTGTTTGTTTGTTTTGCTTTTTCCGCATTTCATCTAAACCTTTCACAATGGTTTGTTTTGGACATTCATTATGCTGGGCCCTTGATGGCCTTTTCTGTCTAAAATCTCATATTGTGTTGAGAAGTGTTTCTTTTTAAGATTTATTATTTTCATTTATGTGCATGTATATGGAACATGCGTGTTTATGAGGAGGGCAGATAAGGGCATAGAATCCCCTGGAACTGGAGTTGCAGATGGTTTGTGAGCCACCACACGGCTTCTGGGAATGGAAGCTGAGTCCTCTGCAAGGACAGCAAGGGCTTGAACCACTGAGCCGTTGTTCCAGCCCTGGAGACCTTTTATGCTATGTGCTTGATCATCTCCTGTTTTCTCTCTTTAGATTTCCTATTACTTGAGTGCTGGACTTCCTAGATTTATCTGAGCTCTTTCCTCTTTTTTTTTTTTTCCTGGTGATTTTTCTTTTAACTTAGTCTCAAATATTTAAACTTTTCTATTTTCCTCTCTTTTTCTTTGTTTCCTCCCCCCTCCCTTTTTTTGGAGACAAGGTTTCTCTGTGTAGCCCTGGCTGTTCTGGACTCACTTTGTTAGACTAGGCTGGCCTGTAACTCAGAGATCTGCCTGCCTCTGCCTTCCTGAGTGCTGGGATTACAGGAGTGTGCCACCCGCACCTGGCCTGTGTACTCTTTAAATTCCTAAGTATTCTTTCATGTCTATAATGGCCTGTACTTCCTGTTTTGTGACTACAGTATTTTTTTTCTTTACCACACTGAAGATATGAAAGTCTTTCCTGAAGTTTTGTCTCAACTTCTTGTTCTAGTCCTAGTATTTCCCAGTTCCTTCTACCTTCAGTTGTATTTGTTTTTAACATTGGTGGCTTTGGTTTTTGTTTTGTTTTTGAGAAAGGGTCTCATTATGTGGCCTTGGTTGGCCTGTAACTCACTATGTAGACCAGGTTGGCCTCAAACTCATAAGAGTTCTGCCTATCTCTGCCTCCCTAGTACTGGGATTAAAGGTGTGCACCACCACACTAGGCAATGTTGGTAGCATTTAAGAGTTAGACTTGGCTGAGATGGCTAGGTGGGAGAAGCACTTGTCATGCAAGCCTGAGGACCTGACTGTGGACTCTCAGAACTCTTATAAAAGCTGGATGTAGTAGCTTGTCTCTAATCTCAGCGCCACACAGGGAGTTGGGAGATGGAGACAGGGAAATTCCTAGAAGCTTGCAGGCCACCTAGTCTCATCGATCCACAGTGCCTCGGACAAGCTGAACAAAGAACTGATACCCAACAGGGTCCTCAGACCTCCAAATGCATGCTATGGTACCACCTCCACCCCTCACACACAAAACACTGAATGAATGAATGAATGAATGAATGAATGATGACAGTAATCCTAGCACTTCCAGGACTCAAGAGGATAGGCAGGAGGACCCCAAGTTCCATGCCAGCCCAGGCTTCAAGAAAGACCATGTCTTGAAACAAATAAGCAAACAAACACAAAGGATTCACATGATCCTGTCACCACATCTTACCAACTTAAGTGTTTTCCCTTTTGCAGGGAACACTTCAGGAATGTGCTGATCTGCTGGAAGGATAACTACAGCTGACAGCATGTTAGTATTGAAGCCAGGGTTAGACTGATGCCTCAGAATTTACATGTGGATCTCCACGCATTCCTTACATGGAGCATTCTGACTGATCCCTGCCATGCCGTAAAGATAAAGCATCCTGCGAGGAAAGAGTTTACCAGCTAAGCTGTTTCACCCTGTGCCTTACTCCTGCTTTCCACGTAGTCTTTGATGATCTAAATGAACTGTAACTCACTAAAGCTGTTGTTCATTTAAAGATGTGTTCAGGGGAAGGGGCTAAAAGGTCTTCAAGTCTTAACCTTTTGCAGTACTCTCCAGGTGTCAGTCAGCACCACTCACCTGCTTGTTCTCCACCTCACAGACAGTTTTGGGTGTCATCTAGCCTCTGCTACATCATTTCCTGGCTTTACAGTTATTCTGAATAAGATACAATTCATGTATGCTGATATAGGTCTCAGTGTACACAGAATTATGCAACCAGTGCCATAATACATTTTAGAATCTTTTCATCACCTTCCAAAACCCCAGTAAGTCACTCCATTTTCCCCAATCCCACTCCCCTTCACAAGCCTAGACAACCACTATTCTACTTCCCCTGGCGCTGCCTATGCTGGAATGGTATTACACGTACATATTGTGACTAGCTTATTTCACATAGCTCCCTCCCCAAGACAGGGTTTTTCTATGTAGCACTGGCTGTCCTAGAATTGCTTTGTAGACCAGGCTGGCCTTGAACTCACAGAGATCTTCCACGTCTGCCTCCTATGTGCTAGGATTAAAGGCATGCGCCACCACTGCCTGGCTATTATTGGTTCAGCTCCTTTGTTCTTTATGATTTTTTGTTTGCTTGCTTTTGAGACAGAGTTTCTTTGTGTAATAGCCCTGGCTGTCCTGGAACTGTAGACTAGGCTGGCCTCGAACTCACAAAGATCTGCCTGTCTCTGACTTTTGAGTTCTGGGATTAAGGGATGTGCCTTCCCCCACCCCCACACCCACCCAGCTGATTCTTTGCTCTTATTTATTTTGTTTTTGGCTTAGACAATATTGTGCTATATAATCTTCCTGCTTCAACCTAAGTGCCAGAGAGGCAGGCAGACTGTTCTTTCTTTTTAAAAATATATTCTCAATCTCTTATCAGATAATTTTCAAATATCTTCCTATATTCCATAAGCTATCTTTTTACTTTCTTGATTGTGTCCTTTTTTTTTTCTTGAAACAGGGTTTCTCTGTGTAGTAGCCCTGACTGTCTTGGACTCACTTTGGAGACCAGGCTAGCCTCTAACTCACAGAGATCCAACTGCCTCTGACTCCCAAGTGCTGGGATTACAGGCATGTGCCACTGAGCCTGGCTTGTGTTTTAAATCTCAAATGTTTTTAGTATTTTTACTATTAAGTCCCATTTATTGTTTTTCTTTCCTTGCTGTGTTTTAGGTGTGATATCCAAGAAATTACTACTTAAAATGTCACAAAGAAGGCCAGAGACATGAGTGGAGTCAGCAGTTAAGAACACATGCTGCTCTCACAGAGGACCCAGGTTTGGCTCCCAGCACCTCATCATGTGGCTCACAACCATCTGTAACTCCAACTCCAGAGGATCCAACATTATATTCTGGCCTCTGTAGGCACAAATGTGCACACATATATGCAGACACATAAACATAAATAAAAATAAATCTTTATAAATTACATTATAAAATGGTTGCAGTCAGGCCTATGCGCTTTTCTGAGAGTTTTATAATTTTAGCTCTTACTTGGAGGCCTGTGATATACTTTAATTTTCTTGTTTCTTTTGTGGCAGGGTATCCCTGTATAGCCCAGGTTAGCCTTGAACATGATATATAGCCCATCTCAGGAACACTAGGTCTATTAGCACTATACCATACTTAGCTTGAGTTAACTGTACACAATGGATTTTTCTTTTCTGTCATTTTAGAGAAATACTCAACCGACTACAGTCCTCATCTGAAATGCATATAATCAACGACTTGTAAATATTCCTCAAACAACAGAAGTGAAATCTGTTAATGCCTTTTTTTTTTTCTGAGAAGAATCAAGTAGGATAACAGTCTGTACTGTGTTAAATTTTTCAAAGAATTAAGGTGGTTTCCATTCATTTATACTCCCTCCTTATCTCAGGGTGTTCTTGCTTCTTAAAATCACATCACCCAAGGCTGCAGAGATTTTCAATGGTTTAAGACTATGTGTTGACGTTTGTGTGGAACCTGGTGCTAAACTATTCGTAGAGGACCTGCTTCTGGTCGGGATTTCGTACATAGCAGAGCAGTTCCCTCGCTGCGATCTACTGAAAGTCAGTCCTCAATACAAGGGTTTGTAAAAATAAATAAATAAATAAATAAATAAATAAATAAATAAGTAAATAAATAAATTACATTTTTAAAAATTTAAAAATTAAAAAAGACCATGTGTTGTTCCTGCAGAGGACCTAAGTTTGGTTCTAAACACCCACATCAAAGTGGCTTACATTCACCTCTAACTCCAGCTCCAGAGGGTCTAACATGCTCTTCTTCAGGACACTCCGTGCACATACCCTCACAGACATGCACCTCGTTTAAAAAACAAAATCTTTTTAAAAATTGTAACTCTCGGGGGCTGGAGAGATGGCTCAGAGGTTAAGAGCACTGTCTGGTCTTCCAAAGGTACTGAGTTCAATTCCCAGCAACCACATGGTGGCTCACAACCATCTACAATGAGATCTGGTGCCCTCTTTTGGGGTGCAGGCACACATGCAGGCAGAATACTGTATAAATAAATAAATAAATAAATAAATAAATAAATAAATAAATAAATCTTTTAAAAAAAGTAACTCTCTAAAATAAAATAGAAAAACAGGTTTTTATGCTTTTTCTTTTTCCATCTCATAAAGTAAAATAATTTTTTAAAACTTCCCCTGCATTCTTTCATTTTACTCTTCTCTATTTTGTAAAAGAACATTCCGCAAAGGTCCAGGTAGTCTCTGCTACTATTCTCTTGTACGTCTGATTAGTTCATCTTTTGCTGTTATTTTCCATGTTTTGAGGGACAGCTTCTACAACTTGACCCTGACAGTCAGTGTAAGCAAGTTATCTGGCTATGACACTAGGAATCATGTTCAGAGGAGCCACGCAAACCCAGTGTTCAGTGACCAGCTGGACTGGGAAATGGGCTGACACAGCAGAGCCAACCAGGTCCTGATGCAGCAAAGCTAGAGCACACCCCACCCACTGTGAGCTCAGACCTTCTGGTCCAGATGCCTGCTGGCATGAGGGTCGCGACCCAGGGGTGTGTGCTCACTCTGGCCCAAGCCAGCTCTAAGTAAGAGTAGATCTTCACGTCTGAGAAAGTCAGCTTCATCTTCAGATGCTATTAGTGAAAATACATGCAGCTAAGTCAAGGATAGTTCCTGTTGCTCTTACTTCTACAACTACTCCTTTTTAAAAACCTGAAACGGAGGCAAACCTGTTCATAAAACTACTTCACTAACTGGCTCATAAAGTCCAAGTCCTGAAAAAATATTTATGACATTTCTGAAGTCCTTATAATTAAAACAAACTTCATTCTACAAAACCTTTTCTCTTTATATGACTCTTGTAACCTCTCTCTAATTTTGGGTGGTTAGTGACATATAGATAACATTTTCAAAATCTCAATGCCCACTATAAAATACCATATAGTACAATTTATCTGAAATACTGAAGTTACCAATGGAGGCTGGCCAAGGAGGGAGTTGAAGAGGAGTTACTGTTTAAGGTTATAGATTTTCTATTTGGGGAAATAAAGTTTGGAAATACATAGCTGCAAAAGTTATACAACATTGTAGGTATTAATGCCACTGAACTGTAAACTCAGAAATGGTATTAAAAGTAAATTTTAAGCTGACCAAGACCATAGGCACATTCCTATAATCCTAGCACCAGACACTGAGGCAGAAGTTCATGGCCATACCAAGCTATATAGGAGACACTAGTAAAGAACAGAACAAAAAATTTTTGTTCCATGTATGTTACCACAAAATGAAAGTTAATGATAAGTCATATTTGAAATAATACTGAACATGTTACTTCAGAGCAGCAATGCTTTGATGGCAGTCATTTGAGAAAGTAGCAGAACATACTGAGAATAGTAATTTTCCTTCGGCTTCTATCGACAATGTGTGTGTGTGTGTGTGTGTGTGTGTGTGTGTGTGTGTGTGTGCGCGTGCGCATACATGTGGACATGTGTTTTGAGGCTAACGGTCAACATCAGGTGTCTTCCTCAGTGGCTTTTTCACATTAGTTTTGAGGCAGGCCTCTCACTGAACCTGGGGATCAAAGATTGGGCTACACCAGCTGGCCTCAGTATACTTCCTCAGCACAGAAATTACAAGTGTGTGTGTCTATACCCCACTTTTATGTAGGTTCTTGAGATACAAACTCAGGGCCTCACCCTTGTATGGAAAAGCAAATTACTAAGTTTGCAACCTACCTTTTAGCTTTCTATATTTTTATGGATGTTTCTGGATGTTTTGCCTGAATGTGTATCTGTGTTCCATGTGCATGCCTGGTGCTCGAGGAGGCCAGAAGAGGATCCCTTGGGACAGGAATTGTATGTAAGTGGTTGTAAGCCACATGTGTGCTGGGAACCACTTAGCCATCTATACAGCTCTTTCAAGGAGAAAATATCCTAGATGCAGAAGAACATGACAGGATACCTGACTAGATCGAAGCTTCTTATTTTCCAGGTGGCTCTTCTCCTGCAGCAGGGCTTCCTTCTTAGAGATGATGGCTTCACGTTTCTTTAGGTCTTCTTCCAGCATCTCTAGTGCTTGGCGCTGGTTCAGAACTTTCTCTACTTCTTCATCTAACCATTTCTTTTGTTCATCCAATTTCTATATTAAAAGAAATACTATGGCTTGTTTCTCCCCCTACCATAAAAATCACATCATCTTAAGTGGCTGAAATCCTTAAAACAAACATTAGAACCATGAAAGCAACTCATGCTCCCATGTGACTCAGTGGTCTGGTTAACAAGCTGCTGTGTTGCTTTACAGGGAGTTAAAATGTGTTACCCACTGTGTTACTCTAAAGTATTTGTGCCTGACACAGGCACCACAATTTTCTTTACATCTACTGCACTCAGGCTGGCTGTCTTCACCTGTGTAGGGGCTATGCTTCCACCATGCTGCCCTGCTGTGCCTTCCTCCCACCTGAGCCACCTGGCAGACTAAGCACTGCCCAGCTCTTGTGACTAACTGTGGATGTACTACCTGGCCTGCAGATGGCATCTGATACAAGGTCATGTGAGTAAGCAAATAAATGCCCTATCCAATCAACCACTGGAATAAATACTACACACACACACACACACACACACACACACACAAAACAAAACAAAACAAAAAAACCCCAAAAAAACCCAAAGCTACAACCCAAAGCTTGTCCACTTCAAATACTACAAATATACAAGGTAAGTATGTTAATATTCTGTTAAACACTAGAAGAACGAATATAAAAATATGACTAAGTAATTCTATCATAAGCACATTAATATGTCATTAAAGCCACTAAAACAATAAATAAATATAAAATTCAACATAGTTCTATTTCCCAGCCCACCATGGGCCCTAAAAGAACTCCTAGAAGTGTGTATGAAGACAAAGAGGAGCCGGGCTTGGTGTCCCAGCACTCCAGAGGTGGAAGCACCGAGGACCAGAAATCCACGAAGTTTCAGAGTAATCTGAGCTCGCCTGAGAGCCTCTCACAGAACAACAGAAAGACAAGGTAGTAAATACCTCGAGAAAGAGCAACACAGGTGCAAAGTCAGTGAGTCTTACACATCCCTGTGAAGTGTGGTCCTGTGAGCACACAGAAGCAGCAGCTCTGAGGTACAGGAGCGGGCAGCTTAAGCATCCTGATACTTCAGTTTGGCCTTAGACCCAGGAAGAAGTCTTATGAAGTTCACAATTAAGCTAATATTACAGCATTTCTCAGCTGCAAGTGGGGCTCCCAGGAGAAAAAAAGACAACTGGAATTGTTATTTCTGATATTTCAGAGTGCAAATGGTGTGTGGGTCACTCACATTCTAAATGTCACCATTAAAATTTAAATAGTATTTTTCAAACTTAAATAGATGTATTTATATTCTGAATATAATTACATTTTAAGTACACATTTTCTCAAATATTTTTAATTTCTTTGGCCTTTAAAATTAGTATATGGGCCATGGTTTTATTTTTAAAATATGACACTAAATACTCTTTATTTGTTATAGTACATACACAGTTTAGTTCTGCTTGAATACAGAGCTCTGGGTTTTAGAAATATACCTGTCTCCATGAAAATAAATCTGTCTGTAATGGGAATAAATATAATCTAGTGAACATGGATTTCACACAATATCCAAGTAAATCATTCCTGCCAACATAAGAAGATAACACATTTCTAGATGAGAAATAAGTAATAAAAAAGTTTGAAATAAATATAAGACATCTTATAAACAAAAATTTAATATTTGAAGATTTTTATTCAGAATCAGCTATTTTTAACCTACATTTAGACACTCATCAAAACTAAAGAGAATTAGAAACACTGAACAGAGCTGACCAACCTGGAGTCGGTCCACACTTGTAAAAGGACTTTTTCTTCTGTTTGAGTTAAACCCATCGACGTCCTCAGCCTTTGGGTTCAGACCTTCTCCTTGTCCTGTTTTTAACTGCAGCTCCTGCATAGAGACATTTAAAATGCCTTTTTCACTTTTACTACCCATTTCATTAAACATGCAGATAAACAGTCTTTCTCTTGCCTTTTCCTTCCTCCACTGTCCCCTTCCTTATCAGTGCTAGGTTAGACCCCAGAGCCACACGCATGCCACGCCTGCTCTGCTGAGTTTGCATCCACAGCCCTAGAGTAATTTTCTTAGCATTCATATTTCTTGTTACAAAAGCAAAAGTAAGATGAAGAGTGAGGTTATTTTGAGTTGGAGGCAATAAAGTTAGGGTTTACTAATAAAATAGCCTTTCTGACATTATGACCCTCACAGTCACCAATGATATCTACCTACCATGGGTGTGTCTGAACTTATTGTGGTAGAATTGCACATTTCTAGTGCACAGTAATTCTGGGGCTGAAGCAATGGCTTGGTGGTTAAGAGTGGGTACTGGTCCTGCAGAAAACCTGAATCCTGTTCCCAGAACCCATGGCAGTCAGGTGATGGCTCAAAATGCCTGTAACTCAAGGTCTGGGGCGTTAGATGTCTCCCACCTCTGTGACACCTATGCTCATATACACATGCACAGAGACACCCACACCCAAAAATACAAAATTAAAAATAGTAAGAATTTTTAAAATGGGAGCCTGCAGCTTAAGGGTAGCCTTGTGAGAGCAGACAGAGCAAAGCCTTGAAGAGAACTGTCTACAACTCTATTGCTTCTCTTTGCACTGAAGGATCAAACTAATGCTCACGGTGTGCCCACCACAGACACCTGGTGTCAGCAAGGAGGGCATGGATAGAAGGAGCCTTGAATAAGATGGTTCACATATGCTGGAGGGGAACTCAGGGAAAGAACAATAGGAGCGAAGAGACCAAGGGACCTGACCCTTCTTATTCAAAAGACCTGAGAATTATTTAAGTTTTCAGAATAAGATCTAAACAGATATTTAAATATGGTTTTATTTGTTACTGATATATGATGGATAAGCATAGAAACTGAAACTATTTAGATACTTTCATAGCAATTCCTTCTCAAAATTTTATATCTACTGACTTCAATTGGTTAAAACAGCAGTTGTCAACCTATGGGTCATGGCCTCTGGCAAACCTGTATCTCTAAAAATATTACATTATGATTCATAATAATAGCAAAACTACAGTTATAAAATAGCAATGAAAATGATTCTATGGCTGGGGGTCACCACAACATGAGGTAATGTATTAAAGGGTCATAGCATCAGAAAGCTTGAGAACCAGTGAGTTAAAATATGGCGCCTCGCTGAGCATGGTTCATGCCTGTAACCTTGTACTCAGGTGCTGAGACAGGAGAATCGCATGCTTGAGGCAACCTAGACAACAACTGTGAAGACACATATCGCACAGCGAGACACTGTCTAGAAAGAGCACTGGGTACGGTGGCAGCACATACCTGTCACCCGACCCTCACCCAAGAATATGAGACCAGTCTGGGCTACACAGTGAGTTCCTATCACAGAAACAAGCAGAGAAAGCAATTGAAAGTGTACTTTTATTAGTATAATTTCACTTGATTTTTCTGCTAGTTTATATCTTACAAAAGCACCGGGCTATGGCAAATGTATGAGGAAGAGAAAATTGCTTCTCAAAGACAGTTTCAGAAGTGTACTGGAAAAGAAGTAAAAGGAAAAATCAAACCTTCCCAGCGCTGGGAACGCAATTCCCAGAGATCTGAGCTGTGCTGTGATGTCCTGTCTGGAGCTCTGGTGCGGAGAGAGGGGTTCTGGGCCAGGGGACAGCACAGAGCACAGTACACATGACTGAGCTGCAATGTCCTGTCTGGAGCTCTGGTGGGGAGCAGAGGGGCTCTGGGCCAGGGGACAGCGCAAGCACAGTACACATGGCGTGCTCAGCCTCTGAAGGAGTAGAAGGCAGAGCTGGAAGAGACACTGGCAGATTCCTTGGTCTCATGTGGCCTGGGTCCTGAGTGGTAAAGCATGCAGGCCAGCAATCAGGGATAAATAAGGACACAAAATTGAAGAGACTACTGAGCTAGCAAACTAGACGAGAAGACCTAGTGGCCCCCACACGTTTATGATGCCACTGGGGGAAAAATGAACTTAAAGCATTGCCATGTTCTAAACTAGAAGCCAGAGCAGTCTGAAAGTTATGCCAGCAAGGGGTCCAGCATCAGGAGCCAATGGTTAAACAGGGTAAGCTGGGCCAGATTCTAGCCAACAATATCCTCAACTCTGTGGATGTGGCAAGAGAAGTCTAGTCAATGACCAGATATGGAGATGCCACCAGAGGGCAAGAAATATAGGGAAAGGCTAATAGAGAATTATTCAAGAAAATTAAGGATTATATGGAGAGGTGTGGGTGTCTGTAAGTTCCTACCTTGTTTCTAGCATTAGTCCAGCATGGATGGTGGTGCAGACACACATCTGCAGAACCAGTGCACTTCCTATGCTGTGCTGAACTGTATCAGCGAGCCTCCCCATTGGCTCTAGTCCAGTTATAACTTACCCTGTTGTACCCCAGGGATTTCATGGTGCTGAAAGAAGCTTCCTTTAAGCAAAGGCACCTTAACCTTGGAGGTGAACCTCTACAATACCTATTCACCTCTCCCACGTGCTGCTTCAAAAATGACCACCATTTCTTCAAACTGTAATCCCTGCTACAATACAACCCTTGCGGTGAGAGAATAAGAACAGTACTTTTGTGTACTCCTTGTGATAAGAAAACAGGAGTTTAAAAGTGTAAAGCCCAGTATCACAACCCATGGCTTTAGAGACTCACCTTTATCAAAAAAAACAAAACAAAACAAAAACAAAAAACAAAAAAACCCAAAAAACTACCCCCCCCAAAACCGCAAAAAACCATTAAATTACAAAAGACTAGGCCTGTTAACACCCTGCCACAGACAAGCAGGGACTCATGAGCCTACCCACAACCAGGGTTTATAAGCCGCTACCAGCTGACAAGGAGTGCTGTAGCCGCTGGTAATGAGTACATGCTCTTGTATACAATCCAAATGAAATTCACTGGGCAACAACAAAAGACACAGGAAGTGAAGGGGAGGCTGGAGGAGAAAGGGAGTATGATGGGCATAACAGGGAACTGGGGAAGGGGAGAATGATCCAAATACAGTAGGTTCATGTATGAAGACATCATAATAGTAACCAACTCTACATCCAACAGAAGGCTATACCCAAAATATATAAACAACGCAAGAAACTAGACATCAACAAACCAAATAATCCAATTAAAAATGGGGTATAGATATAAACAGAATTCTCAACAGAGGACTCCCAAATGACTGAACAACTCTTGAAATGTTCAACATCCTTGGCCATCAGGGAAAGGCAAATCAAAATGACTCTAAGAGTCCATCTCAATGACTTACCAATTCCACCAGAATGGCTAAGACCAAAAAATAAAAGCCACAGCACATGCTTGTGAGGATGTGATGCTGGTGGGAGAGCAAACATGTACAGTCACTATGGAAATCAATATGATGGTTCCTCAGAAAATTGGTATTCAATCTACCTCAAGACCCAGCTATACCACTCCTGGGCATATACCCAAAAAACAATCAATCCTACCACAAGGACACTTGCTCAACTATGTTCACAGAATCTTTATTCATAATAGCCAGAAATTGGAAACACTCCCATGTCCCTCAACTGAAGAATGGATAAAGAAAATGTGGTACATTTACATAGTGGAATACTACTCAGCTGTTAAAAGCAATGACATCATGAAATCTGCAGGCGAATGGATGGAACTAGAAAAGATCATCCTGAGTGAGGTAGCCCAGACTGAGAAAGACACACATGTATGCACTCACTTGTAAGAGGATATTAGCTGTAAAGGATAACCCTGACACAATCCACAGACCCTGAGAGGCTGAAGTAACAAGGGGGCTTAAGAAGTGGGGAGGGAGAAAAAGATTTTGACAGTAGCCTGGGAACAGGTGGGGATGAGAACAGAGGGATGGAAGGATAGAGGGGAAAAGTACTTGGAGAGATGACTGGAATTGGGGTGTACTTGGGAGGCAATGTGGAAACCTAGTACAGTGGAAACTCCACGGAATCTATGACTCCCTAGCAAAGACTTCTAGTAATGGGGGATACAGAGCCTGCACTGGCCATTTTCCATAACCAGGCAAGGCTTCCAGTGGTGGGATTAGGTCACCAACCCAGCTACAAAACCTTCAACCTACAATTTGTCCTGCCTGAAAGATCTGTAGCACAGATTTGTGGGAGTAGCCAAACAATTTCTAGTCCAACTTCAGGCCCATGCTACAAGATAGCACCCATGCCTGACACTGCCTGCATGGCCAGGAACCAGAGGCTAGACAGCCCAGAGACCGAGGAGAGAACCAAACATGAGTGGCAAAAAAAAAAAAAAAAAAAAAAAAAAAGTCAAATGAAATGACTCCTAACAATATTATGCTATACTCCTAGATCAGTGCCTAGCCCAGTCGTCATCAGATGGGAACAGATGCAGAGACCCACAGCCAAACATCGGGGGAGCTCAGAAAACCCTGGGGAAAAGGGGAGACAGGATTGTAGGAGCCGGGGGGGGGGGGGTCAAGGACACCAGAAGAACACAGTCCACAGAATCAACTAAGCAGGGCTCATAGTGCATCTCAGAGACTGAAGCCACAATCATGGACCCTGAGTGGGTATGAGCTAGGTTCTCTGCTTATACATTATGGTCGTGTAGCTTGGTGTTCTTGTGGGACTCCTAATAGTGGGAGCAGGGGTGTGTCCGACTGTTTTGCCTTTTCTTCCTACTAAGTTGCCTTGTCCAGCCTTGGTATGTGTCTAGTCTTACTGTAACTTGTTATGACTTGTTGAGTTGACATCCTTGAGAGGGAAATGGAAAAGGAGTGGATCTAGAGGAGAGGGGAGGTTGGAGCAGGGAGAACTGGGAGAAGTGGAGAGAGGGGAAACTGTAGTCTGGATGCAATGTATGAAAGAATAAATTTTAAAAAAGAAAATGTATCAATAAAATCTATCCTGTATTACTGGTAGGAATGCAAAATGATGCTGCTGTTGCTGTGGAAAACTAACCACTGGCAGCTCCTGGGGCTGGAGAGACAGCTCAGCAGTTAAGAGCACTGGCTGCTCTTCCAGAGGACTTGGGTTCAATTCCCAATACCTACATGGTGGCTCACAAGTGTCTATAACTCCAGTGCCAGGGAATCTGACACCCTCACACAGACATACATTCAGGTAAAACACCAATGCACATAAAATAAAAACAAGCAAATTATAAAAATAGTTGTAGAGTTTCTCTTTAAAGTCCTGAAAAAAAAATTAAAATAACTATGATGGCTGCACCTCACCATGAATATAATTAATGCCACAGAATTAAATATGATAAGGGTTTGGTGGTAAGCTTTGTTTTATATGTATTTTGTCACACTTTACTAAGATTGGCAGGGCTAATTAGCTGCCTCATTAAGGTATAGTGCTAGTCAACAATTCCCAGAGCGCATGTGAATAGAAACAGAAGGAAAAACAGGCTCCTGTACCTTATCCTTTGACCTTCACATGTGCATTCTGTGCACATGCACCCCCACATTTATACACCCAGAAAAACCAATGCAAAAATAAAAATTTTAAAATGGTAAGAAAAATAAAATTTAATATCAAAACCCATTGTATGGTAAAGAAATTATATCCCAATAAAATTTTTGCAATAACAAAACAATTTAAGACTGGGCAAATGCTTTGCAAGGTCTGTAACTGGGTTCTGTGCTGTACTTTAACTGGCCTGCAGGCAGATGACAGCAGCATTATAGCACATCTAATCTGCGGTGCTAACAATGGACAAAGCTGTGCTGCAAGAACAGAAGGCATCTTCCTATTTTCCCCAAGACTCTAGAACCAAATCCTAGCAAGCTTTTAGTTGTGCTGCAGCCTTGGGCTCTGTTTGCTGTTTGGACAGAAAAAAACCTGGGGAACAGAATTAGGAAGTGTCTTTAGGATCTTCCTCTTCCAAAGAGTCCTGGGAGCAAAGTGTGATGAAGACAACTTAGATAGGAAGAAACAGACACAGAAAGGGCTAATGGTTTTCCCTGCACATCTCAAACAGGCATAGGAAAGCTGGAGTGGACACAATGCCAGCTTAGCTCCAGATTCCAGGCTGACCCAGAGGTTCCTTCACTCTCCACCTCTTAGAGCCTCTGGGTGTGTGTGCAGACAGGGCCACACCTGCACCGGGAAGGGGATGCTACCACTCCATCTGGACCCTCTCTCCCATACAACAGCAGGAGCAATTGGTCTCAAGGCATTTTGAAAATGAGTTCTTTACAAATATTGCTTAGAAAGTTACCTTCATAAATTTAATTTTTTACATCCGTAACTAAAGATTTGAGTTTTTAATCACTGTAATTGAGTAAACAGTGGCTAAGCAAAGCTTTCTGTGAATAAGGACAATACTGAAAACCAGACAAGGCAAGAGATATTGCCTACACCTGAGTGTTTACCACTTCCTACAAGGCTTAGCAGGAACTATGGACAACATTACTTTGATTTTTTGCTGATCTCTCTTAATCTCTGCATCCAGTTGCTTCTTTTTCTCGCTCTCTTCTCGAAGTCTTCGCTGCAGCTGTGCTTTCTGGTACTTGAGGTGGTCTACGTTCTGCTCCAGCTCACTGGCACGCTTTTCATTTTGGATGGAGAGTGATGCTAACTTCTTACTGTCTTGCTGCTTCTTCTGTAAGACCTGAGACCACCGGGAAAATTCCAGATTGAGAAAGAGTATTGGATATAATATTTTCATTCAGTGGTAAGGGCAGCCATTTTCTCAGATTCACATTTAGTTGTGATAGGTTCACTAACATTCTTTTCTATACTTCTTTTTAAAAGTTGTTTGAGACAGGATCTCTCACTTCTAATTTGGTAATTGATGAAAACATTGCAATTTCATCAGATACATAAACAAAGAATGATGAAGCTTATGTTGACAATCAGAGGAAACTCAACCTCTTGAGCTTTTTTATGAATAATTCTAATTTTAAAAATATATACATAAAGTATTCTAGTTACTCTTTAGTCTGCAATCCACTTGCAATGTATTCTGTAGCTTGGTCTCTCTCTGTCTCTCTCTCCACACATGCATACACACACACACACACACACACACACACACACACACACACACACACACACACACACACACACACATAGAGGCATGGTAGCTCACACCTATAAGCTCAACACTAAAAAGGCTGAGACAGGACCAATCACAAGTTACAGGCCAGTCTGGGCTATAGTGTATGTCTCAAATACACACATACATATGATTTTTATATATGGTAATATACATATGCACATATGTATATGTATGGTGAAAATTAGAACAAGATAAAACTGAAATCTACCTGTCCTGCCCCACAACACAATTAATCATGAAATGTTTTTCAGATATACAGACATGTGCATGTAAATGAATCCACTCCCTCCTGGAGGTGACTACACAATATTCCACTCCTACTTTGGAGTCTTATTTTTCTGATCCAACTGTAGCTGGAATCATTTAAAGAGACTGAATACAATTGGTCATTTCCTCTGAAAGTCCACTGCACAGCACTAAAAGCACGCTGATGTTTTCCAAGTGTTTACAGTAGTATTAGATATCAGCATATTACACATTTAAGACTTGAATAGTGGCTTTGTGAGAAGTTAAGGAGATGGGGAGTGGTGGCTTTCCCAGCTTCAAAAGGCAAAAACAGGAGGATGACCACAAGTTCAAGTCTATCCTGGTCTACATAGAAAGTTCTAGGATACCTAAGGCTACATAGCAAGACTCTATCTCATAAACAAACAAACAAGCAAGTTATTAATAAATTATGCAAGTCATAAGTAATTATCACCTTTGTTTTAGCAAGATTGTTAATATAAATATATTTCACTCTAATTTAAATACTCATGGATATATTGCAGCTTACAGCAGTGCTTTCAAAGTGAGTCTACAGGCAAGCACTAGTGAGACTGCTGGCTGCACTGCAGAGCACGTGGTTAGACTGAGGTAAGGCTACTTCCATGCAGAGAACAGTCCAGCTGGGCTTGAACTCATAATCCTGTCTAGATGCTGGGAGTATAGAAGTATGCCACTGGACCAGCTCTTTGAAGATTTTTTTCATATCTGTATCTATGTGAAATTATATATCATAATATATAGAAATTAAAATACAATGAGGTTACTTCCTCCCTCCAATACCTCCCTTGCACTCCCATTTGATCTCTCTCAAATTAATGGTCTCTATTTCTTTAATTGCTGGTACATATATATGTGTGTACATGAATCACACACATATATATTCCTAAATATATAAATGCAACCTGTTCAGTCTGCATAATGTTTTTGGTATATATGATGTCAGAGTTGACTACCTGGCATTGGATGGCAACTGGGAGATCTTCCCTAGGGAAGACGATTTCTACCACTTTTTGATGAAGCTGTGAAGCTGTATTTCATTGCAAATCATGAACTAATACCATGCAGACAGGTCCCACTGGTTTGGAGTCCAAAGGCCTTTGCAATTTTTCTCTTTCTTCTTTCTTTCCTTTTTTGTTTTGTTTTTTTTTTGTTTGTTTGTTTGCTTGTTTTGTTTTTGTTTTGCTTTGTTTTTTTTTTTCAAGACAGGGTTTCTCTGTGTGGCCTTGGCTGTCCTGGACTTGCTTTATAGACCAGGCTGGCTTCAAACCCAGAGATCCACCTGCCTCTGCCTCTATGAGTGCTGGGATTACAGGTGTGTGCCCGGCTGCCTTTGCAGTTTTTCATACTCCAATTATATGCTGGCTTTGCCATTTACCATAATAATTGCAAAACTTAACTAAAAATTAACAACACTAGCTTTTTACAGTGTTTTCATTTAATATTAAATGTCAATGTGCAACATAATAAACTTATTTAAAAATAAATTAAGTCTGTCTGTATTTTTCATTTACCCCACAGAGGCTCAGAAGTATACCCTTATCAGCATTATAGTGTTAATGCAGATATAGTTTTTATAATGTAAAAAAATTAAGTTTTAGAGCTGGAGAGATGGCTTGGCAGTTGAGAGCACTGTCTGCTCTTCCAGAGGTCCTAAGTTCAATTCCCAGAAACCACATGGTGACTTATGACCATGTATAATGTGATCTGATGCCCTCTTCTGACAGGCAGGTGTACATGCAGACAGAGCACTCATAGACATAAAAGGAATTAATACATCTTTTTTTTTAAATTAAGTTTTTAAATGGAAACAAACTTCCACTGGAGTAAAAACACTAGTATTTCACTATTCTAAAATGCACATTAGAGTACTGAAAATTAGCATCACTATTCTGCAGCTTGGATATGTCAATTAACTTTGTGTCTTTCTTTGTAAAGTAATGTAAAAACATCTCCCCCAAGGGTGGTAATAAACTGCTATGTCTAAGATACAGGTTTGCACAGGCATTTGCGGACACTGAGCCGATGGTTACTCCCTCCTTGTCTTAACCGAGCACCAACCATCACCTCACTCACAGATATGCATGCATATGTCAAAGGCAGGAGAATGTCTAAAAGGACACACTTTGTTTTAGCCTCTGCTCAATCAGATATTTTTTTCTGAGGTTCAGTTCTGTGACTTTTTTCTTTCCTTTTCAGTACCATCAATGAAAAACAATATACAACAGAAAACAGGAAAAGCAAATTATGTTCAGCTATTCAAAGATTTACTACTCTTATTTTGAGTAAGACTATGTAATTTTTGTTTTTATTTTCAACAAGATAAATGTATGCTGCCACTTCTCTTTTATGCCAGGATCTATCACTGTTGGAGATACAGAGGTGACCAGATCAAGAGTCCCTCCTCCTGGTGTTTTTTGGACCATCTTCAACAGCCTCAAAACAAACCAAAACTGAATAGGTCAACTATAACCCAACTCTACCTACAATGCGGACAATCTAAATGTTTCGGCAATATGGAAACAATAGAATGGGGGGGGGGCTAGGTATGTAGCATACCCCTTTAATCCAAGTACTCAAGAGACTGAAGCAGGAATATGGCGAGGAGGCCAATCTTGGCTACATAATAAGATCTTGTTTCAAAAATATAAAACAGATGAAATAGATAAAAAGAATCACAGGAGCAGTCTAGAGTCTTCAAAGCACCTGAATGAAAATGGCTTCCTTGCACAAAAACTGTTCTGTACAGAACATTCTTCTTTCTATATATATATATATTTAATTTATTCTCTTTACATCTCAATCGTAGCCCCCTCCCTTGTCTCCTCCCAGTCCCACCCTTCTTCCCTCCTATTCCCTTCCCCCTAGTCCTCAGAGACGGGGAAGCCCTTCTCCCCTGTCAACTGACCCCAGCCTATCAAGACTCATCAGGACTGCCTCCTCCTCTTCCTCTGTGGCCTGGCAAGGCACCCCGCCAGGGAAAAGTGATTAAAGAGCAGGCAACAGAGTCTATGGCAGGGACAGCTCCTGCTCCCATTACTATGGGACCCTATGGAAACTGAGCTGCCTATGGCTACATCTGAGTGGGGGCCTAGGTCCTCTCCATGCCTGGTCCTTGTTTGGTCAGTCTCTGCAGGCCCCACTGGGCCCAGATTTGTTGGCTCCATTGGTCTTCTTGTGGAGCTCCTGTCCCCTCCAGGTCCTTCTATCCCTCCACTCTTCTACAAGACTCCCTGCCCTCTGCACAAAGTTTGGCTGTGAGACTCAGCTTCTGCTTCGTCCTCTGCTGGGTGGAGTCTTTCAGAGACCATCTATGGTGGGCTCTCGTCCCGTCTCCTCTCTTCAACAGCGTCTACCCTGCTTGCCTTCTGTACAGAGCACTCTTACTGAGTAGAATGTGCATGTGCACCTGCGTGGCTTCCCTAGCACTGAACCGAAGGCCTCACACACACTCACTAAGCAACATGCCCAACTCCAGAAAAGGGCTTTAACCCTTTCTGAAGCTAACGCTAAATCTAAAGCATTGGGAAATGACGTCTGAACTGTAGTACTCAAAGCTACTAACCATTAAACCATCAGCTGTGGGGTCTCAAAGGCTGGAATAGTTCCTATTTGCACAGTGTCTACAAAGTATCACACTGATAGTCCCCCCCGTGGTCCCCCCCCCCCCCCCCGAGACAGGGTTTCTCTGTGATCCTTAGCTGTGCTGAACTTGCTTTGTAGACCAGGCTGGCCTCAAACTTGCAGAGATCCACCTGCCTCTGCCTCCCAAGTGCTTGGATTAAAGGCATGCACTGCCATGCCTGGCCATACTGATATTCTTTTTTTTTTTTAAAATATATTTTATTCTTATTACATCTCAATTGTTATCCCATCCCTTGCATCCTCCCATTCCTCCCTCCCTCCCATTTTCCCCTTACTCCCCTCCCCTATGACTGTGACTGAGGGGGACCTCCTCCCCCTGTATATGCTCACAGGGTATCAAATCTCTTCTTGGTAGCCTGCTATCCTTCCTCTGAGTGCCACCACACACTGATATTCTTATGCACTGCCTAACTGTTAATTTTTGTCCTTCAGAAAAGGAAACAATTACTGTTATCTTTATGTCTTATATGATCTTATGCCAAAATTAAACGTTATTGAATAAAAAAAAATATACTACCCAGACTGTAAAATAAATAATGCAATTGGACACACTAGCAGAAGGAGAGGTCATACACTTCTGATGATTAAATATTGAATCCCACTTCTCTCAATACAAGAACCTCCAAAGGGGAGACTTGCTGACTTTTTGTGGTGCTGAGGATCAAAACCAGGTCTCACATAATCCCAACACTCAGCAAACAGAGTCTGTGAGTTCAAGGCCAGTCTGGTCAGGACAGCCAGGGCTGCACATAAGGAGACTCTGTCTCAAAAACAACCAACTAAACAAAAGGAAGATGCCTTAATGAAGTCTACTTGATTGCATTTTGTAGTTACCTGAACTCTCAGCTTTGCAGCATCCATCTTCCTACGGAACTCCTTCTGTAATTTTATCTTTAATGCAACATCAGAAAGATCTCTGCTTTCCAGCTCCTGCAGCTGCTTTCGGGTTTCAGTGAGCTCCACTCTTGCCCGCTCAGCTTCGTGTTCCAGCTTTGTTACCTTCAAAGAATACTGTCTGCTCACACACTTGGCATTGTTACCTTCACCGAAACATAGCAATAAGAAGAATTACAAACTTCACCTACAACCCTCTAAACTGTGGTAATCGCTAACACCCTGCCTGACCTTCAATTGCTCCAGCAAACCCAGCTTGCTAGCAGCCCTCCTGATGACAGTTTCCATCCACTTCCAGCTGTTCTTTCCATTGCTTTATCTTTTGTGTTTTAGTGTTATATTTAAGATTTATTATTTATACAGTATTCTGCCCATGTGTGCCTGCACGCCAGAAGAGGGCACCATATCTCATTTATAGGTGGTTGTGAGCCACCATGTGGTTGCTGGGAATTGAACACAGGACCTTTGGAAGAACAGACAGTGCTCTTAACCTCTGAGCCATCTCTCCAGCCCTAAGATCTATTTTTAAGTGTATGTGTGTATCTGTCTATGTCAACGCACATGTGTGTGGTATCCACTGGGGCCAAAATGGAGCTGGAGTTATAAATGTATGAGTTGGCCAGTGCAGGTGCTGCAAACCAAACCCTGGTCTCCCAAGCCTAGTGAGCTGTTTTTATCTTCTGAATTTCCAACTGAGGCTTGCTGGCATCAAGCTTCAGTTAAGATATGAGGAGGCACTGGGTGTGGTGGTGCATGCCTTTAATCCCAGCACTTGGGAGGTAGAGGCAGGTGGATCACTGTTTGAGGTCAGCCTGGTCTGCAGCGTGAGTTAGGACAGCCAAGGCTACACACAGAAACTCTGTCTCCAAAAACAAAAACAAAAAAGAAAAAAGAAAAGAAAGAAAGAAAAACAAAACAAAACAATAATAATTAAAAGCTATTAGGAGGGCCTTGTCCTCTTGTGTAGGATTCTTGGGCTTTTTGCTATCTATGATCTTCTTCTTGATTTAAAAACAATTATTATAAAATATTTTACCTAAGAAACTTTATTATACTTGGTAGGGAGGGGGAATGTTTTTAATGCCAGCACTCAGGAGGCAGAGGCAGATGGATCTCTTTAAGTTTGAGGACAGCCTGGTCTACAGAGTGAGTTCCAGGTCAGCCAAGACTACACAGAGAAATCCTGTCTTGAAACAAACAAACAAACAAACAAAAAACAAACAAGAAAAAAAAGAAAAAAGAAATGAAAACCCCATTGCTTGAACTTAAGAGTTAATCAGTATTTGTAACAGCTATTCCAGTGAAGTCTCTTTTTGCTTCAGTTTGCTTCAGTATAGAGCCCAGATAATTTTGTTTGTTTTTGAGACAGGGTCTCAAGACCTTGCTGTATAAACCTGGTCTCAAACTCATAAAGACCCACCTGTCTCTGCCTCCTGACTTCCAGGATTAAAGGTGTGCTCCATCACACACAGCTGGATCCCAGATATTAGATAATTTCATTTATAGTTACTCGAAAAGCATCTGTACAAAGCACAGACATAACCAAAAGGTCTCTATTACATCAGCATCAGTGGCCACTGGTCCACACTCAGACTTCCAACTTCAATATGTCTTTTATTTATTTATTTACTTATTTATTTATTTATTTATTTATTTATTTATTTTTGAGACAGTGTTTCTCTGTGTAGCCTTGGCTGTCCTAGACTCACTTTGAGACCAAGCTGGCCTCGAACTCACAGAGATCCACCTGCCTCTGCCTCCCAAGTGCTGGGATTAAAGGCATGCACCACCACACCTGGCTCCAATATGTCTTTTTAATTGGCTTATTTTAATCAGAATCTAAATAAGGTTCACAATATACTTGATTATCTATTAAGAATCCTTTAATCCAAGGCAAGCAAGATGGCTCAGTAGGTAAAGGCATTTTCTGCCAAGCTTTGCCAACTGAGTTCAATCTCTGGTACCCACATGATAAAAGAAAAGCACTGACTCTCTCTGTACATACACACAACAAATATTGTTTAAATATTTTAAAGTATTCTTTAATATAGAGATGATGATGAGGATGATTTTGGTTTTTCGAGACAGGGTCTTTCTGTGTTAGCCTTGGCTGTCCTGGACTCACTTTGCAAACCAGGCTGGCCTCAAACTCACAGTGCTCCTCCTGCCTCTGTTTCCCAAGTACTGGGATTAAAGGTGTGCACCACCACACCTGGCTTCTTCTTTAATTCATTATAGTTTAATTTTCTTTACATGTATTTATTTGTGCGCACATGTGTATGTGTGCGTCTGTGTGTTCCAAAGGCCATAAGTGTTTGTGTATGTGTGTGCCTGTGTGTTCCAAATGCCGTGTGTGTGTGTGTGTGCTTGTGTGTTCCAAATGCCGTGTGTGTGTGTGTGTGTGTGTGTGCTTGTGTGTTCCAAATGCCGTGTGTGTGTGTGTGTGTGTGTGTGTGTGTGTGTGTGTGTGTGTGAGAGAGAGAGAGAGAGAGAGAGAGAGAGAGAGAGAGAGAGAGAGAGAGAGAGATCCAAATGCCGTAAGTGGAGGCCTGAGGATAACTTTCTGGAGTCAGTTCTTCCTTCTACAGTGTGGGTCCTGGGACTTGAACTTGGGCCCTGAAGATGCCCAATCTAAGCCTCCTAAGCTGTATGTGCTTCAGCTCCATGAACCACTTTGTTGTTCGCTCAGTAAACCCCAGCTGTTGCTTAAATTAGCAGAACCAGTGCAACCGCCCTTAAAAATTTGTAACTTTTTTTTTTTTAATAAAATGAAGTTCTTAAACTAAATCCATAGCAAACTACTTTCTCATTCTAAAATTTTATAAATATGTAACCATAATATATACAACTAGAGGGCTGGCAGGCTAGCTTAGTAATGGAGTATGTGCCTGTCATGTATGAGGCCTTAGGTTTAATCCCCACTGCCCCCAAGAAAGAAACTACACAAACTATAATATATTTTAGCAAACCTTAGACTGGTCATCAATTATTCAAAGACTAATATTTTATGCAGCACTAATTTAGGAAAAGTCACAGGGCCACTTTCCTCATGCTTAGATGCACTGTCCAGGCATGCGGGTACACACCTTTACTCCAGGTTCGAATGAGAAAGGCTACAATAGGCTCATATAAGTGAGTATTTGGGCTGCAGCTGGTGGAACTGTCTGGGAAAGATTTTGAGGTGTGGCCTTATTGGAGGAGGTGTGTCACTGGGGGTGAGCTTTGAGGTCTTAAAATTCCACACTATTTTCAGTTTGCTCTCTCTGCCTCGTGCTTGTGAATGGAGATATGAACTTTCAGCTAGTACTTCGCACCATGTGTGCTGCCTGCTGCTGTGTTCCCTGCCAGGATGGTCATGGACTCACTATCTGAAACTGTAAGCCCTTGTTAAACATTTTTTCCTAAGTTGTCTTGATCATAGTGTTTCTTCAGAGCAACAGAAAAGTAGCTCAGACAACTGGGGAGGCAGAAACAGGCAGTTAGATCTCTATGAGTCTACATAGTGAGACCCTGCTCAAAACAGAGACATATATTAATTTCATAAGACACTAAGGCATAAAAAAGCATACTGGGATAGTGTTGATGCCCCTGTTGTCACAAATGGCTGGCATGGGTGTTCTGTGGGAGAAGTGTTCACTGAGAATACTAAAGGTAAGCATGCACCATTCCTTTTAACCTTGGGACCTTTGGAAAAGTCCCAAGCCATCCTTGGCTCTAACAAGTTAAGGTTGCCTATATATAAACCTGGCTGCCTTCTGATTTAAAGCACCCATAGATGCACACAGCTACAAAAGCGTATGTGCTTAGTAGGCTCCAGGGGAGACATTGATCTGAAAGAGCATTTATTCCATAGGCACACCCTGAGACTGTGGGGTTGGAGAAGCCATTCACCCAGGCCAACTCCCCACACTCCCAAGGGGTATCTCATTGCACGTCATGAGGGAACACAGTCAAACCTAATGAAAATCTATAATAATTGGAGTGAGGGTAACACAGAGCATGAATATCACTAAGAATGAGGGAGGAAACATACTGGGAAACAGAAGGACCAATAGCTAGAAAACAGCTGCAAGAAAGAACACGGAAATGGGGAAGGCATATTCTTCTTGCAGGAGCAGATTTGAGAATCAGAATAATTTATGTCATTGATAAAAGTACTGGCCTTGCAAGGAGCACCTGAGCTCAATCTCTAGAACCCACGTAATGAAAGCCAGAGTAGTGGTACACACTTGTGCCAGCCTAGCCTACTTGGCATGTTTCAGCCAGTGGGAGACTCAAAAATTAGGTGGCCAGTGCCAGAAGAACTACAGCCAAGGTTGTCCTCTGGCCACACAGGCATGCACATCTCATCCTGACCCCACTCCCACACAAGGACGACGTTGTCTTCAGTCCCCTTAAGGGACTAGGGTTGTTTTGCATCAGAATTAGGAGGAAATGCTGGTGTCTCTTACACCTTCAATTCTTTACAGAAGTTCAAAGTAGTCAGGGCTGATCATTTGAGACTATGGGAAAGAAAGAGACCAAAAAGCCTGTTTCCCTTCTTTAAGGCACCCTAACCCGCCTGATGATGGGCATGGCATCCACCCCCAGCCTGACAAAAGACTAAAAGCTTGCCTTACCAAAGACAGTAACTCTTAAGGACAAACCTTTCTATTTTCAGAGAAATAAAAATTACCTACAACTAAAATATAATACTTAATGATAACAACAAACTAGGTTGGGGAGATAGCTCATTGGTGGAATACTTGTGTAGTGTGTTCAAAGCCCTGCGTTCAACCCCCAATACAGAAAAAAGAATTACTCAACATTGACTAATAATTAAAAATTCTTATTCTTAGGGCTTAACTTATTTGACAGCAGTTGTCCAGCACATGCAAACACCCAAGCTGCTTTTGGTCTAATTTGGTTATTACTGTCCTGGAATTCACTACTTAGCCCAGACTGGGCTTGAACTAACACAATTCTCCAGAGAGGTGAGGACCAGCTGAAATCTTGGGTTTAATCCCCTGCTCTACAGGAGAAGATAAAATGCCCCTTTTAGGTATACATGTTAAGTGCCATGAAGTTTCAGCTAACACAGAGCTCACACTAGCTACAACAACTCAAGGTGAGTCCCGACCTAACAATCTTCTGCACTCACTGGCTCTGAGACACATATCTTCAAGTGAACCTGAGCTGCAGACCCTGGGGTATGTGTCAGCACTTCACAGGCAATCGCAGATACTCTTCTTTCTCACACAAGTACAAAATATGGTTACCTGTTTTGATTAGCTCTTTGATCAGATCTTCTTTCATCCTGATGTTAATTGTAAGCTCTCTCATTTTTTGTTTAGCTTTATTAAGTATGAGTTCTGAAGTCCTTAATTTTTGCAAATTTAACTCTTGACTCTCCTGGAGAGACTCCATCTTCACATCTTTAAAATCAAAGACACAAAAATCTCTGTGTACAAAGTATTCAACTAAAGTAGAATTTTAAAACAAAAACAGAATAAAAGCGATTCAAAGTGGCTTGCTTTTCCATTGCTGTGGCAAAACATCATGGCAAGGCAATTAATTTTAATTTTTTTTTTTTTTTTTTGGTTTTTTGAGACAGGGTTTCTCTGTGTAGCCTTGGCCATCCTGGACTCACTTTGTAGATCAGGCTGGCCTCGAACTCACAGCGATCCGCCTGCCTCTGCCTCCCGAGTGCTGGGATTAAAGGCGTGCGCCACCACGGCAAGGCAATTTATAAAAGAGAATACTTAATTTGGCTGACAGTTCCAGAGGACTCAAGTCCATGATGTCAGAGCAAAGGCACAGCCACAGGAGCAGCCGAGAGCTCACATCTTGACCCACCACAACTATGAGGCAGAGAGAGCACTCTGGGAATTTTGTTTTGTTTTTCTTTTCCTCCTCCTCCTCCTCCTCCTCTTCCTCCTCCTCCTCCTCCTCCTTCTCCTCCTTCTTCTTTTTTTAGACAGAGTTTCTCTGTGTAGCCTTGCCTGTCCTGGGGTATGAGTTTTTTGAAACCTCAAAACCTGTCCCCAACAACACACTTTTCCTTCAACAAGGTCAACTTTCCAATACTTCCCAAAGAGCCCCACCAACTTAAGACCAAATATTCAAATAAGCCTATGGGCTGTTCTCATCTACACCAGCTCAGAGGTAGCAGTAGGAGGGCAAACAGGAAGACAGAAAACAGGAAGCATGCACAGCAATGACATCTAAGCGTCTAGCTTTTAATTTAAAATATACATCTTTATACATACATACATACATACATACATACATACATACAGCTATGTGTATGCTTTTATCACACCCCATAAGGTTGGGAGACCGGTCCTAGCAACCTTTATAGCTGTGTGAGTCAGCCATGGGAGCCGTGTGACCTTGCTGCTCAAGAGTGTGCTGTAGTGCAGTATATCAGTGTCAAAGCATGCGAAGCACACCACTGTTTGCTTACTTCATTCTCCTAAGTGGGCATGCAAAGAAGACTAGTGAGGACACTCTGGCCTGAGTTTCTTTTGTGCCTGTAGATCGGTACTTGACTAGCACTTATCTTTACTATCCTACACTTTAAAATTAGCATTAGTTTTGCTTTTGGTCTAATCTTGAAAAATATGTTAATCAATCTTGCTTTTGTATGTTATCCCACTGATAGGGCAAAATGAGAAAAGTTAATATAGCTCATTAGAGTGGCTGGAGAAAGCACTCAGAACTTAAGAGCACATGATGCTCTTAAAGAGGACCTGAGTTTGGTTCCTAGCACCCACACTGGGTGGCTCACAACTGTAACTTCAGCCAGGGATGCAAAACTTCTGGCCTCTGTGAGTATTTGTGCTTATGTACACAACCCACACAGAGACACATGATTTTAAAAAAAAGTTTATAAAAATACTATTGGAAGTTTTGCTCTATAACAACATTTTTAAAATTGCAATTAAAGTATACTCACATCCTCCTAGTTCCCCGCCTCCCTCTGCCCTCCTTCAAGTTCAAGCGAAGCTCCCTCACTTCAACCCCTCCCATGTGCCTCCACTGCTTCTCAAATCCATGGCTTCTTTGTCTTTGATTATTACTGTCATACATAACTGTTTTTAATAAAAATTCCTATCAATTTGTTCTAAAACATTATGAGCACTAATTAGGCTTCAAGGTGGAGCACTGATGACAGAATGCCCAGTGGACAGGCCCCTAGCAGACTTCCCACAGTGCACTGCAGGGTAATCAGCAGAGCAGCACAAATGGAGCAAGTCTGCATCTAAACTTCTGTCCTCAAAGTTTAGGTCTCCAGCTAGAGCTGACTGGCAGAAGCCTTTCTTTGTTTTTGTTTTTGAGACAGGGGCTCTTTGAATAATCCAGGGTTACTTCAGACTCTTAATCCTCCTGCCTTGGGGCCAGGGTCCTGAGACAGCAGGTATATATAAGCACACCCAGGTTTTAAAAGTATTAAAGAAAACTGGGCTGTGGCACACACCTTTGGTCCCGACACTTGGGAGGCAGAGGTAGGTGGATCTGTGAGTTCGAGGTCAGCCTGGTCTACAGAGCAAGTTCTGGAATAGCCAGGGCTACACAGAGAAACCCTGTCTAGAAAAACCAAAACCCAAACAAAAGGATTGTTAAGGAATAAATACATTGGAACAATAGAGGCAGAACTGAGACTATGACGTCAGCTCCACCACCCGAGGAAGCTCTTCTGCACACTTCTGGCTTTGAGAGGAGCTGGGTGCTTCCTAAATGACCACTGAAAAACCAGCCCTACATCTGCATCGTTGGAGAAGGACACCTACCTCCATTCCCCAGATAGGACCTCTGTGCTTCATCCTGAGGATCACTCAGTTCAACAAGAGAGCAAGCAGAGCCTGGCTTTTTGACCCATGACTGACTTCTAGATCTGAAAAAGAACATTTTTATTTATTTATTTATTTAACACATTTTTATTGAAAGATAAAATAATTCATATTACATCTCATTTTCTATCCCATCCCATACATCCTCCCATTCCTCCCTCCCTCCCACTTTCACCCCAATCCCCATTCCCTATGACTGTGACCAAGGGGGACCTCCTCCCCCTGAATATGGTGCTAGGGTATCAAGTCTCTTCTTGGTAGTCTGCTATCCTTCCTCCGAGTGCCATTGGGCCTCCCCAACAAAGGGACATGGCCAAATATGGGGCACCAGAGATCCTGTGAAAGTCAGTCCCCAGTCTCCACTTAACTGTGGAGAATGTTCTGTCCCTTGGTTAGATCTGGGTAGGGGTTTGATGATGGTTGCATGTTTTGTCCTTGGTTGGTGCCTTTGATCAAGCAGAACCCCTGGGCTCAGATCCACCCATCATAATGTTCCTCTTGTAGGTAAAAAGAACATTTTTAGAAGGTTAAGATTAAAGACAACTTCCTTGTTAGCATTTCCTCCAAAAGGTAATAGAATGTTTTTAAAAAGTAATTGTATGGAACAAGCAGATTTCACAAATCTTTAAATTAATGAGATTACCTCTACCTTGGATCCAATGTTTGTAGCCACTGTGGCAGAATACAGAAAACAAAATCAACCAACCAAACTAACTCTTTGAAAGCTTAAGTCTAATGGCTCAGTGATTAAGAGCACTTTTGCTCTTGCAGAGGACCCAGGTTCAATTCCCAGCACCTACATGGCCACTAAAAATCATCTGTAACTCAGGCCCAGACAATTTGAAGCCTCCTCAGATGCCAGGTAGGTAGGTGGTTCGAAGACATACAAGTGGGCAAAACACTTAGAGACAGAAAATGAAGTAAATAAAAAAATTTAAAATAAAAAAACATTGGCTTCTGTACAAACACTACTTTCTTAATAAATTAAGATGGCAGTAGATTCAGCAGAAACTCCTTATTGAATGGAAAACCCACCAACAGTTACAGTAATGCTTACCAAAGGGGTCTCTATGCAACATACCGGATTCTGGGTTTCTCCTGGCCCTCCAACTCCTCGTCATCACTGTTGTCAGAAAACTGGCAGTGGAGAACTTCATCTTGCTCTTCTAAGTGACCCATTAGCATCTGACTTCGCGTTCGGAACCCAGCGAATACTTGATCCAGAGAGTACATAGGACCTGAGTAGACCTTGCAAATGATCCCCACCCAACAACAAAAGAGGTGACTCTTCAATGCTGACTTTTATCCTAGCACTCACAGAGTTTATGAGGGGATATAGGTAAGTACTCCTTCGTAACCAGTCACTGAAATTACGCTCCCTATAAAATGTCAAAACTAACTCCACAGAACTATTACACTTCGCAGACACAGTTTCTTCCAGACACTACGCTGCCTTTCCTTTCTATTTCCAGTGATGGTGTTGTGGAGAACAGTAATCAAAAGGAAAGTCCTAGAGAGGCATGAAAACACCCTCACTCCCTGCAGAGCGCGTGGTCCCCAGCAAAGGGCATGGAACCCAGCTGCCCAGAGCAAAGCTCTCGGGGAGTGTGGGGCTCCACCCATCCTTGATACATGCAGAGGATAGACATTGTTAATTAATGGCCCCATGTAATTATACAATAACTAAACTTTATGGGCCAGCTAGGAATCTTCAGTATTATAATGTTTCTATTGATAATGTATTTTAAATGCTCAAGAATGACCCTGAAAACATGATAGAGTAAAACTGCTTTTATACTGTTGTTCTAGACTCTATTTCCAAATATTTCCTTGTCCATCACCTCTCAATAAGGAAACAAGAGCATGACTTTTCAAAAAGAAAGTAAATAATGAACTCTTAAGGAGACATTCGATGTGTTAGGGTGAGTCACTGCATAAGCTATTAAAACTGTAATGACTAGTAGGATGTATGTATCACAGGCGTTCAAGTAGCTGATGGCAGATAATGAATGCCAGGAAAAGGGAATGAGAGTTGAGATAGGATAGAATTGAATCTCATTCAGAAATTTAGACCCAACAAGACAGGAAAGACACATCAAACGAGTCGAATGCAGATGGCCAGTTCACTATGAATGTAACATGTATAGAACTCATTATTCTCATGATTGTCACATGGTTCTCCCTGCTGTATTTAGTTTGTTTTAAACATGTGTAATAAAATAAAAGTATTAAAAAAATAAATCCATCCCAAAGAATCACAGGCTTGGCTGAACTGAGTTACAGAGGGCTTGCCTAGCATCTCCAACGCTCTGGGTTCTAGAACCAGAAGTAAGACAAAATTTAAAAAGAATCAAACAGGATAACATTATTTGGTACTTATTTTGATTTTGCCCAAAAAAGCAGATACTGCAATTGATACCATAATGAAATAAAAGTATATTTTATAAAGTTAAAAAAAAGGAGGGGGTGAGTGTGGCCATTGGGAGGTTCCACCTACACCATTGGATGACCTATTGCCCATGGGCAGCACTAACTTGACTTAGTGGATTAAATAAGTAAATAATTATAAAAGAAGGACATGCAAGCACATGCCTGTAATCCCAGCACTTGTGAAAGTTGAGGTCAGCAGATCTCTGTGAGTTCGAGGTTAGCCTGGTCTACAGAGTGAGTTCAGGACAGCCAAGGCTACACAGAAAAATCCTGTCTTGAAAAACCAAAAACCAAAATAAATAAACCAAAACCAAAACCAAAACCAAAACCAAAACCAAAAATAAAAGGACATGCTGTTGAAAGAAGATGTGACATGGGTCCTGTGGGTAGTTTGAGAGGGAGAGAAAGAGATGGATGTTATATTCATGTATGAAAATTTCAAAGAAAAATGAAAACTTAAAAATTAAATTAGATGGCAGTAGAGCCCTCATATGCCTCATTCCAAAAGTGTATGCTTGGCCCTGATCCTTACATCTGATTTCTGTGTTCCTATAGTTGGTCACCTAGTGGGAGTGTCAACAATGAAGTGGGCAGGGAATAAAGTTTCCTAAGTGACCTCCTAGTGCTGAGGACTGAGGCACAGGGAGAGAGCACCCTGGCTCTTCCCTATCGTTCCCTTCTCTCTGTTCCACAACCATTGAGGCAGTAAAGTGTCCCTGCCACATGCTCCCTTGGCCGTGAGACACTGCCTCGCAAAGGGCCCGGTGAAGCAGGAAGACAAGCGGTCAGGGACTCAACCTGTAAGCCAGAGTAGAGCTTTCCTCTCTTAGATATTTGGTCACAGTGATGAAAAAGCCTAATGTTCTACTATGGTGGTCAATGGAAAATAACTACATATTCAACCATAAAGAAAATGTCAGTAGCTTACCAAAGTAAGACTGAAATAATAATTATAATGGTTTAAAATATAAGGCCTGAGCATTTAAACCTGAAAAGCTACAGGCAAAGATAGCATTTGTCTTACTGACCCTGAAGCACCCATGCCAGGGCATAACAGGCAGAGGTACCATGGATGTACAGTGAGGGTAGTGGGGCAGTGCCATGCTGGGCACTGTCGCCTGAGCCTGGGATATAGCAGGCACTGTGGATGTACACTGAGGGTACAGTGGGGCAGTACTATGCTGGGCACTGTCACCTGAGCCTGGGACATAACAGGCACTGTGGATGTTCAGTGAGGTACAGTGGGGCAGTGCCATGCTGGGCACTGTCGCCTAAGCTTGGGACATAACAGGCACTGTGGATGTACAGTGAAGTACAGTGGGGCAGTGCCATGCTGGGCACTGTTGCCTGAGCCTGGGACATAACAGGCACTGTGGATGTACACTGAGGGTACAGTGGGGCAGTACTATGCTGGGCACTGTCACCTGAGCCTGGGACATAACAGGCACTGCGGATGTACAGTGAGGTACAGTGGGGCAGTGCCAGTGAGGTACAATGGGGCAGCACTGTCAAGTCAGCACTCTCATAAACTCTGGACACCCAGCAGAGTCCCTGTGCTTACTCTAAGGAACCAGTGCTCACTTAAGTTTAGTCACACTTAAACCTGTATGACACAAAGTCTATCCCTACCTACACCTTGCTGCTTTACCTATTTTTCATTCTTCTGATTAACTTACTACATAGATCTCAAACAGATTATTTTCATTCATAAAATCAGTAAGTAGACACAAAAACTCAATCTGACAATTAGGTCTTTTTCATAGGAAACGCTTTGATTTACTCCACATAAGTCTACTCTAGGTTTTAGAGACGCACAGTGGTTAGAGCACAGGCTGCTCTTAAAGAGGACCTACTGTGGTTCCCACACCTGCATGGCAGCTCACACCTGAACTCCAGTTCCAGAATATCTGGTACCTTCTTCCAGCCAACACAACACCAGGAAAGCATATGATGCACATACACATACATAGGCAACACATCTATACACATAAAATAAAAATGGAAAAAGATAAATCCACATAGACATAAATTTGCTACCTACAAACTTACAAATAAAAATTAAAACTATGTCTGATGTGATGTCTATGCCATTTTGACTGCCAGCTTGATAGTGCTAAATGACACAAAGTTTCACTTTGAACACAAAGACAGACAAATTAGGTAAACAGCAACACCGCCTGACCACACTTCATTCTGAGAAGTTACAGGGACAATACTGCGACACAAACAAACTTAAGTCTGTCTGAAAATGCAGCAGCAGGTCAGCTGTTACCTTCAATATTCCCTCTAAACTTGTTCATAAATTCTCTTATTTCATAATTTTCATCTTTAAAATGCTTAAAAGGAAATGTACATACATAAGTGTCCATAAAACCAAAAGGAAAAGAACTAAGATTTTACAAGCACTTTGGTATTACAAGTAACTTTGAGATCTCAAAAGGAGTGAGGCTAGTGTTCGACTCACCTTCTTGAAATCCTGTCTTGATGAGATACAGACATAGCGTCCCCAGTGGCTATCGAATGGCACCGTGTGAGGTCTCTTTACAGCCATCCTGGCATCAGGCCCATCTCCACAACTTTGTTTAACTGAAGATGTCATTGACAAGTTAAGTTTTGCTAATTCTTCACTCAGTTGATCCACAAGAAGTTGCTGTTCTATGATCTTTTCATTCTTTGTAGAAGAGGGATGTTTGAGAAACAGAGAGCCTCAGTACGCATGTAATCATGAATGAACACTAAGTTACAGCGTCCAAAGTCACAATGGCCTACATGGCATCTCATCCTTCGCTCTGGTATCCAGAAGCAACTAGGACTGCTCTAGGAGCTAAGAATGGTTTTCTTCTTCTGTACCGGCATCAGGCCCAGGGCCTCGTGCACACTAGGCAAGGGCCCACCACTGAGCTATATCCCCAACCCACAGAAAACTTAGTGAATGGTATGCAGAAAGAGGAGAAAAAAAACCTCAAAAAATAAATGCCCCATTATCTAAGATTGGATAATTTGACACGGTGATTCTGTTTGCTTAATTAGCTGTTTTTATACAAGTTTGAACTTTCTAGCTGAAATACAAGATGTACCAAACAAAGCTAAAAGGCACGTAGGAGATTATAGCCAAGGAGACAGAAAATGGTAAATTCAACAAAGTGAAACTTTAAGTGGCAAAGGAAGCCCAAAGCTCAAAGAGCAGGAGCCACTGAACTGGCAATGCTGGGGGAGAGAGGATTTGGAACTCAAAAGCAGAAAGAACTGTGTACAGGAGTGTGTCTCTGGTCTGTGGGTGGTTTGGGTTCAAAGCATGGCCCATGTAGAAATAGCTAACTTCAATATTTGTCTCATAAGCATAGTGCACCAGTGGTGCCACATCTTTAGTCCCAGAATTCCGAGGCAGTGGTAGCTGTAGCTCTGTGAGCCCGAGGCCAGCCTGGTCTACATAGCAAATTTCAAGTCAGCCAGAGCTTCACCGTGAAACACTGTCTTAAAAACAACAACAACAACACAAAAAGTATGCAAACAATATATCAGCCAAGGCTGGTGATGTGGCTCAGGTGACAGAGCTCCCCCAGCATGTGCAAAGCCCTAGGTCCCATGCCAGCATCACACAACTGGGCATAGCACTCATGCCTGTAACACCAGTACTTGGGAGGTAGAAACAGGAGTTCAAGGTCATCCTTAACTATGTAATGAGTGTGAGGCCAGTCTAGGCTGCATGAGGCCCACTCTCAAAAACCACCACAACAGAGGACTGCTAGGTGTGGTGGACACACACACACAAGTACACACACACACACACACACACACACATACACACACACGCACGCACACACATGCATACACACAGAGAGAAGAAGTGGAAGGAGGAATAGAGAAAGCTGGGATCCATACACAAATGTAGAGAGGGCTTACCTAGCACCCATGAGACCAGGTATCAGGTTGCTGGGTATATATGACTGTATGAAAATCAACCTAGTTCCACACGTAGCACTGACAGTTACACTTTTCAAAAGCACTTAAGAATAAATCTAGCGCAGGTGTGGTGGTGCACGCCTTTAATCCCAGCACTCAGGAGGCAGAGACAGGTGGATCTTTGTGAGTTTGAGGCCAGCCTGGTCTATACAATGAGCCTAGAACACCCAGGGCTACACAGAGAAACCCTGTCTTGAAAAACCAAAATAAATAAATAAGCGAAAAATAAATCTAGCAAGGTGTGGTGGGTCACATCTGTAATGCCAGGACTCAGAAGGCAGAGGCAAGTAGATCTCTGAGTTCCAAACTAGCCTGGTCTACACAGTACACTCTAGAGCAGGTTAGGGCTATCTAGAAGGTCCTGTCTCAAAGAATAAAAACCTTCCAAAAATTATTGGAAAAAAAGGAAACAATATAAATAAGTGAATGTGCTCACAGATCAAAAAATGTTTATTTTTTCCAGGCATGGTAGCCTGTGCCTTTAATCCCAGTAGAGGCAGACAGATAACCTCCCCACATACTTAAAAATGAATCTTTTTATAAAAAATATTATAACCAATTTCCTTGATGAATATAGACACGAAAACACTAAATAAAATATTGGGAAACAATCCAAGAACACAGAAAAGGAACATCCACCATGACCAAGTTGGCTTCATTCCAGCAATGCAGGGAGGGTTCAACAGATGTTAAAGCAATAAATGTAGTTCATAATATAAACTGACCTCAAGGTCAGAAGTCGCACGATCATCTCAATAGATGCAGGGTGGACTTTGAGAAAATCCAACATCCTTTCATGATAAAAACCCTAGGGAGATTAGGGACAAGGGGAGGATGTCTCAGTATGTGACAAATTCACAGCTAACGTTATGGTAAGTGGAGAAAATCTCTTAAGTATTTCACGTAAAACTTGGAGCAAAACAAGCAACTCTACCTTCTCCACTCTCATCCAGTATGCTATTTAAAGTCTTAGCTAGAGTACCAAGACAAGCAAATGAAATGTACACAAATAGGAAAGGAGGCCAGACTCAGGAGGCAGACCTCTGAGAGAATAAGGCCAGGCTGTCCTATATATCATGTTTCAGGCCCACTAGGGCTACAAAAGGGTACCATCTAAAAAAAAAAAAAAAAAAAAATCCGAAGTATGTATCCTCACTGGCAGGTGCTGTACACCAGAAAACCAGAGCTAACACTCTCTCAGCCAAGTGAGTGACACAACTAATATAAAAATCATTAGGTTTCCTGTATATTATATGACAGGTATACTAAGATGAAATCAGACATCAGAGAAACTTTCCCGCTTGGAATAAATCTACCTCAAAGTGTGAAAGACTTCTACAGTGAAACCCTAAAGTCTGAAGAACGAAACCGAGGAAGACACTAAAAGACGGAAAGACTTCTCCTGCCATGGGTCGGAATGATTAGTGTTGTAAAAATGGCCATCTTACCAAAAACAATCTACAGACTCAATGCAATCACAATCAAAACCTCAGTGACATCGATCACAGAAAAAGAAAAAGTCTTAAAATTCATACGGGACCACAAAAAACCTAGAGAGTCACAGAAATTCTGGGCAAAAAGAATACATACATGGTTAAGTATTATCATGCCTGGTTTCAAAGCCATGAAACAGAGTCACAGTAACACACAATAATGTGGCACCAGAAGCCAAGCCAGTGGAATAGAACAGGGGACCTAGATTTAAGTCCATACAACTTCATCTACCTGATCATTTTTCTTTTGGCACCAAGTTTCTCTATGTATATCCCTGGCCAGCCTAGAACTCAGTATGTAGACCAGGCTGGTCTCGAACTCACAGAGATCAACCTATTTCTGCCTCCCAAGTATGCCATGGTCAGTGACCCACAAACAAGGATGCTAAAAACAAACAAACACTGTTGCAAAACCAGCCCCTTCAACAAATGATTTTGGAAAAACTAAGTACCTACATGTAGAATAATGAAATTAGATTCTCATCCTCCACAAAAACCAACTCCAAATGGATCAAAGACCTTAATGTAAAACTTGCAAACACTGAAGCTACCAAAAGAAAAAGTAGGATGTGTACTACAAGATACAGGCACAGATAAGGACTTCCTAAATTAGACTCCAGTTGCTCATGAAATACAGTAGTCAGCAAATGGCTCTCATGAGCTTAAAATACCCTGTAAAGCTAAGGAATGGTTGACCAAGTAGAGAAGTAACTACAGAATGGGGAAAGTCTTTGCCAGCTATGTATCTGACAGAGAAGTGGGATCCAGAATACACCAAGGAGCTAAAATGAACGTTACTTAAAAACAGGGCTGTAGACTTGAGCAGAGAGTTCTCAAAAGAAATACAAATGGGTAATCGAATTTTAAAGTGTTTACCATCACTTTAAAACTAAAGTGAAAACTAAAACTACTTTGAGACACTATTTTGCCCTAGACAGAATGGCTTTAAAAAAAAAAAGCGATGGCAAGACACTTTAGCAAGTTGAGATTGTTTGCTGCCAAGCCTAATGGCTGGAGTTTGATCTCCAGAACACACTGTGAAAGGAGAGAACCAATTCGCTAAGTTATCCTCTGGCCTCCAAAGTGCACATCAGCACACACATTCACACGTGGGTGGAGGTGTAAACAAATAAATGCTCAAAAAATAAAAGGACAACAAATGGTGGCAAGAATGTGGGGAAAGGGCAGCTCTTACTGTTGAGAGTCTCAGGGTGGAAGTACCTCAGAAAGTATAGTAGAACTCAGTTCTTCTGAGTGTGTATCAACCTATTCTCTATAGGTATAACAGAGACACTTAGATACCATGTTCATGCTGCTCTGTCTGTGATGCCTAGGAAACAGTCACATACATACCCATTAGCTGATGAACAGATAATGGAAATGTGGTGCATATATGCAATTAACTGAAAGGAAAAATGAATTTTTTCAGGAAAATGGACATGACTGGAAAATATTATATCGACTGGGGTAACCCAGACATTCTTATATGTGGATCCTAACTTCAAAACCTTTAGATATATATGTTCCAGTTGAAATGAAAACCTGGCACAGGCCAGGTAGCAAGAAATGATCCATTACAGGTGGAGGAGAAGGCAAGCTCTTCACGGGGGTATAAAAGAGCAAAATCACCTGTTATAAAATAGGGGGAAGAATATTAGGGTTAAAAGACTGAAACAGGGGTAAAGGTACAGAGATAGAGAAAAGGGAAGGCTGGAGAAAGCACCAACCAAAACCAAGAATGTATGAAAACTTATTATATAAGCTAACTAAAACCAAATTAAAAACTTAAGAAGCTTGAATGACCCAGGCGCAGTGGTGCACACCTGTAATGCCAGCACTCAGGGAGGCAGAGGCAGAGGCAAGCAGATCTCTGTGAGTTCAAGGCCAGCCTGGTCTACTGAGCGAGTCCAGGACAGCCAAGGCTACACAGAGAAACCCTGTTTCAAAACAAAACAAAAAAAGGAGCTTGAATGGAGAGCTGGTAATACTGGCCCAGAGGCCACAGCTTATTTGTAAGCCAGTCTCCCTGTGCACACACTGACTTTCCTTCTCCCTGTGAGTTATGTCCATGCAAGGGCTCACCACAATACCACTCATTGCTGCTGTTCTTGGTTACTCACAAAAACTAGGTAAGAATTTAATGCTGAAGGCACCACAATTTGGTTACAGAGCACAGAGAAATACAGCTAGAACTGAACTGGACGCTCCGGCCTGTGGCCCAACTCTCAGAAGGGACTATATATGCTGTGAGGGGAGAGAAGTCATTGACAGTCTCTCTAGGCTGTGAACCCTTTGTGCTACAATCTGACCTTCCAGGCAAATATGTTTCAGGGTTAACCATCTGATTTGCAACTGGACTTGAGGCCCACTCCACAGGAAAGAACTCGTACTTAATATTGTAAACTTCAACAGCCTATGGCTAGGGAGGTCAAAGGCTTTAGGAGAGAACATACTGCTGAGGCTTGGTAAACGGACAAACTACCTTCTAAGCGTCAGCTTCTTTTTACAGAAGGTGACACTCAATGGGAGACTCACAACTGTCAAAGTGCTGAGTGCTCAACCCTAAACATGGCATCCTTATCATCACCCTCTCCAAGGCCCAGGAACATCCCAGATAACAGGCCGTACTCTGGATCTTGCATCATGTTAAAACTACAAACACATGCGTGTACACACACACACACACACACACACACACACACACACACACACACAGAGTATGTGTAGGAAGGAAGTTGGTTGAGAAGGAAAGTGTCAGGAAGAGTGGAAAAAGGGGTAAGAGGGTGACAGACATTGAATATGAGCATAATACATTTTATACACAGACATAATTATAAAAATTTAAATAAAGGTTTAAAAAAGAAGAAAAGGGGAGAACAAATTATTCTTGTTTGAAGATACCATATCTTTTAAAGATTCATGTGTATATATGTTTGCTTGCATGATTTACGTACTGCCTGAAGAGGCTAGAGGGGGCCAGGCCCCCTGGAACTAGAGTTACAGGAAGTTGCCTGATTCTGGTGCTTGGAACCAAACCCGGGACCTCTGTGAGTGTAGTAAGTACTCTTAACTGCTGAGCCATCACTCCAGCCCCAATATGAGCTTATTTTTATATCTTTGGCTGTGAGCCTAACCATTAGTGGCTGGGCCATCTCTCCAACCTTATGGTTTTTTTTTTAACAAACATTCCACCAAAAAACTTGTTAAAAATGATAAATGAATTCATCTAGGTTGCAAAACATAAATCAACATATAAAAACTAGTAGAGCTTTTAAATACCAGTAATAAAATTCCTGGAAAAAGTGAAGAAAATAATCTCATTCATCGTAGCCACAAAAAAATTTAAGTATCACCAAAAAGTGAATAACCAAAAAAAAGTGAATAACCTTACTATGAAAATGATAAGACCCCAATGAAAGAAACTAAAGGGAAAACCCACCGATGAAAGGACCTCCCATGTTTGTGGACTGGAAGGACTAATTGGTAATATGCCACAGCACTCCAGCGTCTACAGACTCAAGGCAGCTCCTACGCCAATAGAGTGCTCTTTACAAAGCTGGGAGAGGCAATACTGAAATCTGCATATGATGACAAAGACTGAACAACCAAAGTAACTCTAGCACAGGAACATTTAAAAACCTGACTTCAACCCAAACAGCATACTGCATGTGCAAAAACACAGGACAGACAATTATTTAAGCCATAGAATAAGTTACACAGAACAAAGGACAGAGTACTTATAGCCAGGGTATTTACAAATCACTGAGTTTTGACAAAGACAGGGTACTGGCTAGCCTTCTGTCACCTTCACACAAACTAGAGTTATCTGAAAGGAGGGAACCTCAACTGAGAAAATGTCTTTATAAGATCCAGCTGTCAGGCATCTTCTTAACTAGCGATTGATGAGGGAGGATGCATTAATTGTAGTGGTGCCACCCCTGGGCTGGTGTTTCTGGGTTCTATAAGAAAGCAGGTTGAGCAAGCCGTGAGGAGCAAGCCAGTAAGCAGCACCCCTCCATGGCCTCTGCATCAGCTCCTGCCTCCAGGTTCCTGCCCTGTCTTTGAGTTCCTGCCCTGACTTCCCTCAGTGATGAACAGCAATATGGAGATGTTAAGCCAAGTAAACCCTTTCCTCCACAATTTGCTTTTTGTTCATGATGTCTTAGTTAGAACGCTAACTAAGACAGACAGTAAAAATATACACTGCAGAAAGGATAATATTTTCAACAAATTGTACTCAGGAAATTGGATATTCTAGACCTCTGTCTCTGCTATACAAAAATTATTTTTAAAAAGGCTTATTTAAAAAAACAAAACAAAAACAAAAGCCAGGCATGGTGGCGCATGCCTTTAATCCCAGCACTCGGGAGGCAGAGGCAGGTGGATCTCTGTGAGTTCAAGGCCAGCCTGGTCTACAAAGAGAGTCCAGGACAGCCAAGGTTACACAGAGAAATCCTGTCTTGAAAAACAAACAAACAAAAACAAAAAAACAGGGGGAGTATTTCAGAGCACTAGTTGCAAGTTGTTTTTTTTTTTTGATACAGGGTCTCACTGTGTAGTCCTGGCTGGCCTAGAACTCCCTATGTAGACCAGGCTGGCCTCTCTAACTTACAGAGATCACTTACCTGCCCTCCTGAGTACTGCGATTAAAGAGACAGGCTACCATACTTGGTCTTGGGCAAAAAATTTTAAATATGCAGGCATATCTGTTCTCCAAGATAGAGAATTTGAAAGACTTAACTAAAATCAAGGAGCAAATCACTCATGTAGTATAAAAGGATAATATCATAACTTATAAAAGTTTAAAATTTCCCAGGGGTGGGTGGTGGTGGTGCATACCTTTAATACCAGCACTTGGGAGTCAGAGACTGACAGATCTCTCTAAGTTTGAGGCCAGCCTGGTCTACAGAGTGAGTTCCAGGACAACCAGGGCTACACAGAGAAACCCTGCCTTGAAAAGCTAAAAAAGATTTAGGGGTAAAAGAAGAAGGAGTTCTTTCTGTTGCAATGTCCACAGCTATCCACCTGAAATGCAGCTTTTATAAAGCACCAGTCTATGGCGTGAGATGCCTGTCCATTCCGCTGGGTGCTGCATGTGCAGAGCGTCGTGCACTGAGCCCTACCTGCAATCTATTCACTTTCTGCGCTTCCTTCAAAGACACAGCATGTCCTTTGCTCTCCTGCGCCATCAGCTGCACTTGGCTCCTCAGCTCCTCCAGCTCCAGCTCCTTCTGTGTGAACACCACCTGATCAGCAGCCAGAGCACACTGGAAGGGAAGAAGGCACAGAGCTCAGCAAGTCCTCATGAGCATGACATACAGCATGGTGTAAAGGTCACAGTGACGGCTTGAAAACACCATGTAAGGCTTTCTTATCCTTTGAATTCAACTTTTCTATATTGTTTTTGAGACAGGCAGAAAATAGAGGGGCACATCAGTGTGACTCCATGAGAGTTAATTACCATCAAAACTCTAACTGTGAACTGTACCACCCCATGGGAACATTGATGAGAAAGCACTTGCAACACCAGCATTCCCCTGTCTTAGGGCTGAGGTGCAACATGCCCAGCAGCCTCATGCTCCCACCATCATGGCTGCCCTGTCAGGACGGACTGTGCCCTCAAACCTTTAGCCCAAACGAACCCTCCTCTCTTTAGGCTGCTATTGGTGACAGCCACGAGAAAACTAATAGAAAATAACTGGTACTAAGAAGTGGTGCCTTTGCTATGATGAGCCTCATCACATGACCTGGTTTGCAGGAGGACTATGAAAGAGTCTGGAACACCACGATTGAAGAGCCCTAGAATGCTGTAATGTAGAGCTCAATGGGCCGTTCTGGCAGCAGTTTGGCAGACCAGAACGCCAAGAGAAATGTGTTCTAAAGAAGCAGAGACTCAGTTTATGAGGCTCAGAGGGAAGCAGGGACTCTGACGGGAACTGTTACAGGCCAACAAAGATTCAGGCTGCACTCTGTCCAAGTGAACTAGGCAGTATTCAGGCTATGGCACAGTTACAGCTCACTATTCATATCCAGACCTACAGAGAGCTAAAGAAACAAGCAGGGTATACATTTGTTGGGAAAATGTACTGTTTGGCGCGGAACGAAGTGAGTTGAAAGCTATAGACAAGGTGGTTAACAGAGTTACTGAAACTGTTAAAGAGCTTAGCATCATTAAAAACAGTGCACTGGGGCAAGAGGAAAGCTGCCTTGATGGCAAGATTCTACCTAAGAAAGGTTCCATTTTGTCAGAATGAAAATTCATTTGAAAGAAGAGAGCCTCAACTGAGGTTGCAGTTGAAGGGGTTTCCATCTAAAAACAACCACACAGGAAATGTCTCACCGGGGTCAGCACACCAGGTGAACATAACTCTGATACAAAGGAGCCAGGCTACACCTCAGTAACATTATCCAAGGAGGTCATGGAGGCTTGTACCAAGATTTAGAAATCCACTGGGGCCAGTCAATGTGTAGCAACATAGGAGTCCCTGCAAGGGAATCCCCGAGAGGCCAACAGGCAAAGCTGTGACAGCAAAGCCTAAATCGTAATGGAACCCCAAGATACCAGAGATGCCAGAGTCATGGGACACTGATAAAGGTAAGCTACAGACAGGCAGTGGACATGTGTGAGAGAGAGGCCCTTTATAGCCCACATGCTGGACATGAAGCAGAACTGAGTTTATCTTGTTCTCTACTAGCTCCTGTACCTAATCTTTTAAAAATGGGTTGCAAGGAGATAGCTTAGTGGGTAAAGGAGCCTGCTACTAAGCCTGATGATGTGAGTTCAATCCCTGGGACCTACTTGGTAGAAGACGACAACTGATTTCTGCAAGTTGTTCTCTAACCTATACATTCATTATCACACACACACACACACACACAATGTAATTTTTTAAATGTGAGGAGACAATTTTGAATTAAATATATATATGCACACTCATACTGTTTAAAAGTCAAGTATATGTAGACAGGTATAGTGGTGCACATCTTTCCTTTAATCCCAGCAAATAATAAAATACCCACCCCCTATTCCAAACTCAAGGGATAAAGTACTGTCTTCTTTCAAGAACCACAGTGAGCACTCTAGGACTGTGACTCAATTAATAGAGTGTCTGCCTAGCATGCATAAAGCCCTCAGTTTGATTTCCAGAATAAAACTGGGTGTGGTTGATATAATCCTATAATCTCACCACTGGGAGGTAGAGGAAGAAAAATTAGAAGTTCAAGAACAGGAGACAGAGGCAGACAGATCTCTGTGAGTTCAAGGCCAGCCTAGTTTACAAAGTGAGTCCAGGACAGCCAGGGCTGTTATACAGATAAAACCTGTCTCAAAAAACAAAAACAAACCACCAACTGAACAGACAACTATAACAAAAGGCCATCCTTAGCTAAATAGCAAGGTTGGAGGCCAAGCTGGGCTATATGAAATCCTGTCTCAAAAACAAAAAGAATCAAGGACCCATAAGCCAGACATGGTGACTCACACCTGTAATCCCAACTCTTGGGCGACTGAGGCAGAAGATCACTCCAAGTTCTAGGAAAAACTAGAACATTGAGGAAGTTCCTAGCAAGTCTGGGCTATCATATGACACTGTCTCAAATAATAAAAAGAAAGGAAGGAAGGAAAGAAGGAAGACAGAAAGACCGGAAGACAAACAGACAGGACTGAGGATGTAGCTTAGTAATACAGTAAATGCCTAGCACCACTCAAAGCCCTGGGTTTAAGTTCACAAACACACACACCTGGAGAGGAAGAAAAACCTCAGTGCAACATAATTTTGTTTGTAAAATTGTTTCTTTGGGGCTAGAGAGATGGCTCAGAGGTCAGGAGCACTTCAGAAGTCCTGAGTTTGATTCCCAGCAACCACATGGTGGCTCACAACCATCAATGATGTGATCTGATGCCCTCTTCTGGCATACAGGTGTACATGTAGGCAGAGCAGTGTATACATAATAAATAAATCTTTAAAAAAAAAAAAAAAACAACTAAAAAAAACCCCACAAAACTGTTTCTTTGGTCTTCTAAACAGCTATAAAAGTTCACAAGGTTCTATTTAATAAATATGATACCTTAAAATGTACTTTGATCACATCACAGGAGAGAGAAAAATAACAAAGAATTAATTTAAGCAAGAATAGGCAATGAGACATAGAGATGACAAGATGAAAGGCAAGTGAGATTTTTATAGAATTATTTTCCTTTTTTGTTTTTTAAAGATATGCTTTCACTCTGTAGCTCTGGCTTGCCTAGATTTCACTGTGTTATATAGACCAGGATGGCCTAGATCTCACAGAGATTGACTTGCCTCCCAAGTGTTGGAACTAATGAAGTGTACCAACATACTCACCTAATTTTTATACAATTCTTAAAAGAGGAAAACCACTCCCAAAAGTTGTCCTCTGACGTCTAACATACACATGCCTGCACTTCTCACACACCATTTACACACCACCCACACAGTAATAAATTTTTTTACTTGTCCAAATGAATGTAGTCCTTAACAAATGCTGTCTATGAGCCAGGTGTGAGAACTCATACCTATAACTCTAACACTTAAGAAACAGAGGCAAGAAGATTGTCCCAAGTTCAAGGCCAGCCTGGGCACATAGTGAACTCTGGACCAGCCTGGAGAATACAATTAGATCTTATTTCAAGGAAGATAAAATAGATCTGGGGCTGTATCTCAGAAGTAGATAATTTCCTAGTGTGTGCAAGGTTGTGTGTTCAATGCCCATCACCACTAGAGTGGTGGGAGTTCTCTAAGTCAGGTGGGATCACACCCTCCTACAACCCCAGCACACAAGAAACAAAGGAGAGAGTCCAGGCCAGCCTGGCTGGTCTACATAGTGAGTTCCAGCCAGGCTTACAGACAAGACACTGTCTAAAAAACACAGTAATCAGTAATGTCTAAGTACCTGGTATTTCTTAAGCTCTCTCTTCAGCTGGAGAACTGTCACGCGTTGGGGTCCTTCTTCCAGGTTCCCAGTGCCCAGGTTTCCTGGGAGTGGGGTGAGGACAGCCTTCCTGACTTCCTGAGTCCTGCTAAACCACTCCTGTAGCTTGTGCTGCTGTTTTGGGTTTAGCCGGACAGCATCTTTTAAGTCCACCAGGAAGGTGAATGCTTGCCCTATGCAGTCCTGGTAGCCCAGACATTCCTCCTGGAGCTGAGCCACCTGCTCTTCCAGAGAATGAATTCGATTTTGGTCAGGCCCGCCTTCAGAAGGAGTCTGGCTAGTTTGGCTGACACTGGCCTGATGGCTCTGCAAAGCTTCTCGAAGCAACTTAATCTCAAATTCCATCTCATCCATTCGGTCTGACTCAGGGCTGACGTTTAAAGTAGGCTTGTTTCTAATATTCCGTGCTCTGTTGGCATATTTGAGAGAATTTAAGGACTCGTCAAAATCTGAGGAGGACGGGCTGACACACGTGATCATGACAGTCTTGGCACTGCCTCCCAAGGAATCTTTCAGAAGCCGGGTAATTTTAGCATCCCTATATGGAATATGAGAACTCTTCCTGCGTGGGTCACCAAGGGCACTTATTACGTTTCCTAAAGCAAGCAGCCCACTGTTGATTTGAATGGACTCTTTGAATCGTTCACCAGTATTCCCCGTTTTGGTCACTCTTTCTGATCCAGCCAAATCCACAAAATGGAATTTGGAGACGATGTGCCGATGTGAACACCACTCTCCATCTTCAGCTGCCTCTGTATTTTTCTCCACTTGGCACACACTTATTGTAAAAATTGCATGTGACCTACTGGAGTGCTCATTCATCTGCGTGGTGCCCGTGTGCCTGGCTGCATTCCCTACCTCCAGCAGACTCATCACTTCATCCATGCTCTCTACTTGGCATTCCTTGGCCCCAACAATCACTTAAACAGAAAGTTTTAACATCAAGTTTTCATCAAAATCCAGTACAATTAAGTTAACCACACAACAGTTACCCTTTGCTAAGCAACCCCAAAAGATAGTCTCTTTAAAAAAAAAGCAGTAATGTTTCAAATAATATTAATATCAGTCAGTATTATTGAATAATTTCAGGAAAGTGCCAGCAGGATTCAAGAAATAGGAGTCATGTTTAAACTCTAAAGGATGCATTTTATTTGTTAAGATCCAATTGTTGCTTTTAATCAATCATCATAATTAATTCTTTAAAATGATTGACAATCAAAACCTCTGGGTCTGGAGTTACATAGATCAGAGGGAAAGTACGTACAAAGACAGAGCATGTGAGGCCCTGAGCAAAGGCTCCAAAATCAAGGAAAACAAAACCAAACAGGAAGAACAATTTATTTCAGTACTTTAATTTGTAATTCTTACAAGAAAACAGGAGTCATGCCTGATGGAACAGACCTGTGATCCAATGTACTCATGAAACTGAGGCAGGAGGATTAAAAGTTCAAAGCCAGCCTGGGAAAGAGTGACATCAAGGCCAATATAGGAGATTTATACTGAGACTCGATCCCAAAATCTTATAAAATTAAAAACGAAATGAGAAGGCTGGAGATGGAATTCAGTGTCACAACACTTTCCTAGCACTGGATAGATTTCTAGCGTGGCAAAGCAAGTATATGAATGAAAAGTAAGAACAAATTCCTTGTGTTTTGTAATTCTTAGACTCCTGACACAGCTTTCTAGATGCTAATGAAGGCACTCAATAGTCTCACTAACTATTCACCTGTGTTTCCCTTTTCATCTTCTCGGATGTGAAGGTCCTTCATGGAGGTCTCCAGCTCTAGAAGATCTCTTAGGTCTTCCTTATACACTTCTATATAAGACACTTTGATTTTAAAGTCAATGCTAGGATTTTCAGAAATGCTTTGAAATATTTCTTGGATAGCTCGAGGAATGATACCCTTTTGACCCTCCACAACTGATGCTGAAAATTTAGAAATAGAAAGCAAATCTGAATTAAAATATAAGAAAGCTACAATCTAAAGTTTATGATTAATATAATTTTCTTACATTTCTATTACAAAAATTGAAACACTGGGCAGGCATGATGGCACACACTTTTAATTCCAGCACTCAAGAGACAGAGGCAGCCTGGCTGGTCACATACCGAGTTCCACATAGCAAGACAGAGTCTCAAAAAGTATATTAATTAATTGAATTTAGCCAGGGCTAAACCATATGACCATAAAACTCAGGGGTAAAAAGGCTAGGGGCATGGTTCATCAGGTAAGAGCACTTGTACAGGCACAAGGACCTGAGGTGAGATTCCCCAGCAACCATGTAAAAAGTCAGGCCATGGCACAAGGGCAGCTGTGACACTGGAGGACAAAGACAAAGAAAAATAGTCCCTAATATTGTGGGATTTTACTGAGAAAAAATAGGCAGTAGTAATAAAGAAAATCTGTAAATCATATGGTATACTAAAATGCTGGCCACACATAGTGATTACAACTAAAATTCCATTGGGGTGCTGGGACAAGGGCTGAGAATTCATAGCTAACCTAGGCTACTGAGCAAGATCATCTCAAAAATCAACAAACATAAATAAGTCCAAATAAATACGAACTGAAAGAGCATTTGGAGGGTAGGGTAGAAAGGATGGAGTGTGACCTGCAACTAGAATTTTAAATATGAAGGTCATGAAAACACTTAAAAAGAGTGCAAGAACACATGCTGAAGGCACTAACTGATGTCATCACAAACAAGATCAGCACAGCCAGAACTGGGAGCAGCAACAACAGAGGAACAAGAGATGAGGTCAGAGGGGTGGCGCACACATTTGGAGTCATTCTGGCTGAGGTCAGAGACACAGGGGTAGAACGGTAACATTATGGTCTGAAATTGTACACAGACTTCATTGCTGTCTTTTGCTGGAGTAAGAGCAGAGAGACCACTTCAGAGGCTCCTATAGAACTCTGGTAACAGAGGGACTGGAAGATAAATATAACAGGTCCTGATAAGGTATCAGGATGGAACTTGCATTTATGTTCAAGAGCCACTAAGGTTTTCTGTCAACTGCATGTGACAACACACACCTAGAACCTTACTGAGTTTAGGGACTGAGAAGGATTATGAAGACTTGGAGGCCAGCCCAAGCTACCCAGTAAGGCCTTATTCTCCAGGGCTGGGGGAGCACACACAGGATGGAGGGGCTGGAGACATGACTCATTGGTTAAAAGCACTTCTGCTCTTCCAAAGGACCCAAGTTCCACTGCCAGCACCCATGTGGTGGTTCATCGGTAACTCTAGTCCCAAGGTATCTAATACCCTTTTCTGGTCTCCACAGGCATCAGACATCCATGTAAGACAAACAGTCATACACATAAAAATAATCTCTTTTAAATGACTGAAGCTGGGTGTGGTGGACCATGCCTGCAATCCCAGCACTCAGAGGCAGAGGCAGATAGATTGCTTTGAGTTTGAGGCCAGCCTGGTTCACAAAACAAGTCCAGGACAGCCAAGGCTACACAGAGAAACCATGTCTCAAAAAACCAATACCCTGCCCTCCCAAAAAGACCAAACCAACCAACCAAACTGAAAATTTTCTGATAGGTTGGATGTGAAATATGAGAGAAATCATGGAGTCAAGGTGACCCCAGGGTTCTGTTTGGAGTCACTGGTGTTGCCAATGAAGAATATTCTATTTGGTTGGAGAAAAAGACAGAACTTGTTTCTATCAAGACAACCACGCAGTTCACCTGAGTCCTCAGAGCTTTTTTAATTTGTTTGTTTTTTCAAGACAGTGCTTGCCTGTCAGCCTTGGCTGCCCTGGACCCCCTTTGTAGACCAGGCTGGGCTTGAACTCATGGAGATCAGCCTGCCTCTGGCTCTTGAGTGCTGGGATTAAAGGCATGTGCCACTGCTTCCAGCCCGAGTCCTCAGAGGTGTAACAATTGTCTGGACTCAGGGAAACAAGTGGAAGTCATCTATGTACAGACAGCATGTTTGTACAGAATGAGGCTGGCTATGACCACTGAAGAGAAGAGTTTTTAAAAAGAGAATGGAATGTGGGGAGAGGCAAAACTGAGCTTGGGAGTACTTCAATTATTAGTTCGCTTGCCAGAGCACCTAAGGAGGGATTAGTAAAGAAGGAGAAAAAACAAGACTGTGGTGGACTACCTGGAAACCAAGTGGAGAAGGTGCTAGAGGGTCCATTAGGATAAGAAATAAGGACTGAGTGCTGGATTTAGCAGCCTGAGTGTCATTTAGGATTATCTCAACCAAAGCAATCCCAGTGGCTGTAGAAGTCTGAGGAAGCAGATACAGTCACAGATGACAGTCTGAGGAAGCAGGTACAGTCACAGATGACAATCTGAGGAAGCAGGTACAGTCACAGATGACAGTCTGAGGAAGCAGGTACAGTCACAGATGACAGCCTGAGGAAGCAGGTACAGTCACAGATGACAGTCTGAGGAAGCAGGTACAGTCACAGATGACAGTCTGAGGAAGCAGGTACAGTCACAGATGACAGTCTGAGGAAGCAGGTACAGTCACAGATGACAGTCTGAGGAAGCAGGTACAGTCACAGATGACAGACTGATGCAGTCAGTCAGATGACAGTCTGAGGAAGCAGGTACAGTCACAGATGACAGTCTGAGGAAGCAGATACAGTCACAGATGACAGTCTGAGGAAGCAGGTACAGTCACAGATGACAGTCTGAGGAAGCAGGTACAGTCACAGATGACAGTTTCAGGTCCTGAGGCAAATTAATTTAAAACTCAACTTCAAGGGGCTGGAGATGTAGCTCACTTGAGAGTGTTTGCCAGTGTGCATAAAGCTCTGGGTTTGGGTTCCAGCACCACTTGAACTGGCCACAGTCATGCATATCTGCACCTCAGCACCTTGCTGAGGATCAGAAGTTCAAAGTCAGCCTTGACTACACACTGCATTTAAGGTCAGTTTGACTAGAGACTATATCTAAACAAACAAACAAACAAAAAATCTGATTCCTGAAGGTTGCCCTCTGACCTCTATTCATATGCTATAGCATGTCCCCCAATAATTAAAAAAAGTTAAAGATATACATAGAGATTTTTTTGTAAAGAATTATAATGGCACAGAAAACTATCCCTTAAACTGACAAATTACATAAAGTTAAAATTTGTATCATACAGCAAAGGAAACAGTCACTTGAGTGAACATAGTACAAGATTAGAAAATATCTTCAACTATACAAAACAGGTGTTAATTCTATAACACACAAAGAGCTTCAAAATTTATCCCATCAATAAATGGACTAGCAAACAGACTAGACAGTTCTCAAGACTGTTGGAACAGCAGTCATCACGAAAACAACACATGCTGGTAAGGATACAGACAACATGGAACCCTGTACACCGCTAGTGGGATGCTAACTAGTCCAAACATCATGGAAATCAGGAGAAGGCAAGGCCTCAAAAACCAAACAGACCTACCATGTGACTCAGCTATACCACCTCTAAGTATTGAGTCAACATATCCCAGAGACACTTGCACGTGGGTGGTCACTGCAGCATTATCTACAACAACTAAGTTATGGAATCACTCCAGATATCTACCAATAAAAGAATGTGGTCCCTGACTCTTGCACTCCATTTTCCAACCCACAACTCTGCCTTCCTGGAGACCTGTTAGCACCAGGGATATCCAAAGAGGAGCCTAGCATAACTGTCATCAGAGAGGCTTCACACAGCAACTGATGCAACTGATGCAGAGACCACAGCCAAACATTAAGTCAAGCTTGGGCAGCTTGTGGAAGAGGGGGAGGAAGGAGTGAAGGAGCAGAGGGATCAAGGGCACCACAAGAAAACCTACAGAGGGGCCGGAGAGATGGCTCAGTGGTTAAGAGCGTCACCTGCTCTTCCAGAGGTCCTGAGTTCAATTCCCAGCAACCACATGGTGGCTCACAACCATCTATAATGTAATCTGACACCCTCTTCTGCAGATAAAGCACTCATATGCAATAAATAAACTAAATAAATCTTTAAAAAGAAAAGAAAAGAAAACCTATAGAGTAAACTAACCTGGGCCATGGGGGCTCACAGAGACTGAACTGCCAACCAGAGAGCATGCATCGGACAGACCTAGGCTCTCTGCACCCATGTAACAGTTGTACAGCTGGGTCTTCGTGTGGGGCTATCTCTGACTACGTTCCCTGCCTTTTGGATCTCTTTCCCCTAACTTGGATGCCTTGTCCAGCCTCAACAGAAGATGTGGCTAATCTTACTGCAACTTGACATGCCAAAGTGGGTTTTTATCTATGGGAGGCCTCCCTTTTCTGAGAAGGGGAGGAAGGTGGGTGGGGGGAAGAGGAGGAAAGAGGAAGGGACTGGGAAGAGAGGAGAAAACTGTGATTAGGATGTAATGTAAATAAAAAACAATTAATTAAAATTTTAAAATAGCTATTTTTAAACAGTGGCATTTTCTCAGCAATAGAAAATAGTGAAGTTATATCATTTTCAATGGATGCAATTAGAGATATTCTTATTAAACAATCATCATCTTGAAGACAAATGTCTTATGGTTTCTCTTATTTGGGTCTAGAAGTTATACAGTGTCACATATATAGAGAAGACATGAAAGCAGAAGTGAAAGTGTGCAGGGACAGAGAGACAGGAGCCAGAGAGGAGGTAGAGGGCTGTTGGGAGAATGCACTCACATTACATTATACACCTGTAAGAAAGTAGTCTTACCATCCCAGCACAATAAAATAAAACAAATGTTAAAAAGAAATGCAACGGCTGAAAATATCTGGAAAGCATTCACCATCTGGAGACACTGGTGAAATGTAAATTAGGGCTTTTTGAGTCAGGCGTGTTGGTGCATCCTTGTCCCAGCACTCAGGAGGAAGAGGCAGGAACACCTCTGTGAGGCAAGCCAGCTAAGGTTGCACAGGGAAATTCTACCTTTAAAAAAAGTGGGGCTGCTGGCGGTGGTGGCACACGCCTTTAATCCCAGCACTTGGGAGGCAGAGGCGAATCGCTGTGAGTTCAAGGCCAGCCTGGTCTACAAAGCGAGTCCAGGACTGTCAAGGCTACACAGAGCAACCCTGTATCAAAAAACCAAAACCAATCAACCAAACAAGCAAAAAAATGTGGGGCTTGAAGATGGCTCAGCAGTTAAATATTTACTGGTAGGGCAGTGGTGGTGCACTCAAGGTGTCCCTGGTGGTCCCAGCACTTGGGAGGCAGAAGCAGAACTCTTTAAATTTGAGGCCATCCTGGTCTACAAAGTGAGTCCAGGACAGCCAGGGCTTCACAGAGAAACCCTGTCTCAACAAACAAACAAACAAACAACAACAAAGCAAAACAAAACAAAAAAAGCGTATTTACTGGTACTGCAGAAGACTCAGGTTTGACTCACAGAACCTACATGACAACTCACGACCACTTATAACTCCAGTTTCAGAAGATTTGACTCCCTTTTTTTGGCCTCCATGGGCTCCTGTACACATACAAGCAAGCATTACACATACACACAAAATTATAAATGTCTTTTAAAAAATGAGACCCCATTTCATGCCAGTGAAAACGGCTACCACCAAGAAACAAATAACAGAGTATAGAGAGCTGGCGCAGTCGTTAAGAGCATGGCAGCTTTTCCAGAGGACCTGAGTTTCATTGCCAGTGCCCACATGGCAGCTCACAACCACCTGCACCTCCAGTTTCAGGGGAGCCAATGCCCTCTTCTGGAGTTGGGAAATAATGTAATGGAGCACGCAGTAAGAAGCAGAAGTGGAAACTAACTGCAGGAAGAAAGGGATCTGCTGGAGAGAATGGGGCACAAGAGGGGGTGCTGACGGAGGCCAGTGACTGAGAAGAAAACACATGGCACATGTATACAAAGAGGCCATGAAAGAATCTATTGCTTTGTATATTTGCCTCAAAAATAATTTTAAGCCAGGTGTGGTATGCACCTTTAATCCCAGTACTCAGAGAGGCAGAGGCAGGTGGGTCTCTGTGAGTTTGAAGCCTGCCTGGTCTACAAAGCAAATTTAGGACAGCCAAGGCTACACAGAGAAATCCTGTCTTGAAAAACAAAAACAACAATAACAACAACAAACATTTTTAAAGGCTATGACAGGGCAGGGCCTAGTGCCACATACATACAAACATAACTGAATGAGGCCGAAGAGAGGGGAATCCTAATTTCAAGGATGGCCTGAGCTACAGAGTGGGTTTAGGGCCAGCATGGGAAACTGGGTAACTCTCCCTTGAAACAGAAAAGTAAAAAGGCTAGAGATGCAGTTCAGAATTACGGTGCATAGCCAGCAACCTAGTTTTGTTTCCAGTATCATAAAAGCAAAACACAGTTTAAAATGTCAAGGTCTACAATGGACTCAGACAGACAGATGGCTTATACACCACTGTTTGCTGCAGCTCAAACAGGAGACAAGCCAAAGCCAAGTGTTCGTCAGCAAAGTGAAAGTGAAATAAAAGAGCCAACACAACTGTGCTGTCGTTTCTTATAGTCTTGATACATGCTATAGAATGCTAAGTGAGAGTCTGAGAATCTTACCGACATGGCCTCCTCCAATGGTGTATGTCTTCCCAGATCCAGTCTGTCCATATGCAAACACAGTTGCATTATAGCCCTCAATGAGAGACAACACTAGGGGCTTTATGCATGTATTATAAACTTCATCTTGAGTGGAATTTTTGCCAAAAACAAAATCAAAAGTAAAAACTCTATCTCTCCCAATGATAATCTGCTGGGTATTGGGAACATCTCTCACACAGACTTGATGGTTATGAAGAACTTCTTTGCAAAGGAGAGGTCTAATTCTTACAGCAACTTTTACTGGTATTTCTTCCATGGCAGCTTGGAGTTTACTGAATAGGTTATCTATTTACTATTCAGTAACAGTGTGAGAAACATCCATTTTATGTAAGATCTGGACTCCTGCATATCAAGATAAAGATATATTTTAATTTCTGGTTCCATAATGCAATAGAAACCACTCTTACTTCACAGCAAAGTGATTTAGACAGTCTTTACCAGTACAAATTATATTACAAAGAGCTGATCCAACTTGTACAGTGTTTAAGTAATTTAGTGATGGAAAGATTCAGCATTTAGGTTTGCTTCAAAATAGTCGAAGGACTAGGGACCATGAACTGGTTAATTATAAAGCTAAGGGATAAATACACAGGATTTCACTGGGTATTTCTAGAGTGGTAATGTTTTCTACTTCACTAATCTAAATAATAATCACAGAGTTAGGAAATCCAGGCAAGGAAAGAACTGAGGAGCTATAAGCATGTTAAAAGTAAGTATTTGGGAAGGCTCAGTGGCTAAAAATACTTACTGCTTTTCCAGAGGACCTGGTTCGATTCCACATAAGGCAACTCATAACTGCCTGTAACTGCAGTTCCTGTACACACATGGTACACATAAACTCATGCAACCACACTCGTATACACATAATACATAAATACATTTCAGCCAGACATCAGTGGCACACAACTTTAATCCTAGCAGAGACAGGTGGATTTCTGAGTTTGAGGCCAGGCTGGTCTATGCAGTAAGCTCCAGCCAGTGCTACACAGAGAAACTCTGTCTCGTAAAACCTAAATAATAAAAATAAAATAAAATAAAATAAAGTAAATTATTTGTATTATACTTGAAGATTTTGAAAAATGGCATTCCATCTCACAAACATCAGAATTAAACCATGAATGTGGTTTTAAGGGTTTCTGTGTCTGTATAAGTCAAAACAATTTGCTCAAAAGCAACCAAAACAGCCAAGCAGTGGTGGTGCACACCTTTAATCCCAGCACTTGGGAGACAGAGGCAGGCAGATCTACAGGACAGCCAGAGCTATTACACAGAGAAACCCTGTCTTGAAAAACAAACAAACAAAGCAACAAAACTATAGGCTATAGCAATGGGTTAGCAGGCAGAGCAGTGGCCACACAAGCCTAGGAAAGCATGTGAAGGTGGAAAGAGAAAAACAACTCCATAACGCTGTCCTCTGAAGGCCCAGGAGACAGTCCTTCCCAAAACTAACATGGGTCTCCCAGGACAGCAAAATGGCTCGGTTTGTAAAGGTACTTGCCACCAAGCCTGACAACCTGAGTTTGATCCCTGAACACACATGGTGGAAGAACAGACTTCCACAGCTGTCCCCTGACCTCCAGAAACATGTCCACACGCACAATGTGCAAATGTAATAAAAAGTAATAAAAAGAATCTCTCTACATTGAGTAATGTAAGATCTCCCATAAGGTCTCCTACAGATCCCTGGCACTCTGCCATGGTCACACATATTTGGCTCCAGGGAAAAAAAAAAAAAAACTGTTTCTTATTCCTTTTTTGAGGTAGCAACTTTTTATATCAACAGTTTCTGGAGACTTACTATGAAACCCTACGGTGATCCAGTTTCACAAGGAGTCACCCAGTTTCGCTATGACTACCTCTTATGCTCAATGTTCAGGCACTACCTCCTCAAGTGGGTATTAGCGAGTTCCTTCAGGGGCTCAGCCCTCCCTTGGCTTGGTCAGTGGTGCACTGGCTGTTTGGATTCTGCTTCCTCTATACATCTCTTCCGGTTTCCAGAGCACTTGTTTTCTGAGTACACTGAAAAGTAGCCAGTCTGGAATGGGGAAGCTTCTTTGGAAAAATGGGTCTTATGATTATCACCAATCTAGAAAGCCACTGGACAGCAAGTAACATTTTGTTAACTATTTGGTTTGGAAATATTCATTTATACAGTATTTCCCCTCTGTAGCCAAGGCTGGTCTGGAACTCAGAGCAATCCTGCTGCCTCCACCTCAATGGCGCTGGCCTTACAGATGTGGGCTGTAACACCTAACAGCCATGGAAATGTAACCATAAAATAATATTCATGAACCCTTTTTTAAAAAGTAACCCTTAAAACCCTTAAAAATAGTAAAAGTGAATGGCCGGGGAGGTTCACAACAAAAGCCTTCTACGGCACAGTACTAAAAATTCAGTCAACAAACTATCTTTAATGGGGTGGGGGCAGCTTGGCAGTTTCAATAATTCTAATCAAATCTTCAACAAGAGCAAAGAGAAATATTCTTAATATGGTAAACCTTTACATCCTATAGCACTCTAGAAAACTCAGGGCTGCAGACTTTGCAAAAGTCATCATACCAATTGGATTTTTTTTTTTTTAAATATCATCTCAGTAAAGCAAAAGTCATGGTCATGAGATCATTCAGCGGCAAAATCAGTTGTGCCCACATGCCTGACAATCTGAATTCAATCTCTGCAACCCACATAGTAGCAATAAAGAACTGACAGTTCTAAGTTGTCTTCTGACCTCCACATGCTCGCTCTCTCCCTCTCTCTCTCTCTCTCTCTCTCTCTCTCTCTCTCTCTCTCTCTCTCTCTCTCTCTCTCACACACACACACACACACACACACACACACACACACACACACAGAGGAATTATTTTTCTAAAGGTTATGGTCTATGTTAAAATGAACCCAACTTAAAAAAAAAATGAACCCAACTTCTTTCCATAAACTTCTAATTTAAAAATACCCTCTGATTAATTAAAAAAAAAAAAAAAACAAAAAACCCTCTGGCCCAGCTGTGGTGGTGCTTTTAATCCCAGAAGTGGGGAGGTAGAGGCAGGCGGATCTCTGTGAGTTTGAGGCCAGGATGGTCTACAGAGTGAGTTCCAGAATAGCCTGGGCTACTCTCAGAAATCCTGCTACGAAAAATAAACAAACCCAATTGTAATTGAGGTATTTTCCCTTCGTTGGTCTTTTTTCTTTCTTTTTTTCTTTGAAGGCAATGTTGACACAAGCAGTGTGGACATATAAGCAGATAGAATTAACTTACTGTAATTTAAAAAATAACAATGGAGCATAAGTATATGACTCACAGACAATATTCAATTTTAAGCTTGTATGTGACAGTTGCTCTTTAGATTCAGGTTAGTTCTGTGTAATATCTATACACAGATATATATAAAATCAGCAGTAAAATCTGATTGGCTGGTACTATCTAGAGACGCATTTTTAAATGTGACCAAATGCCAGGTAAGCACTGGGCCTCCTGCCTTGTCATCTGCCAGGAATGGGGTCTTCAAATGCCGTCTTCAAATGAGCGTCGAAGGTGTGGTCTGCAGGCTGTTGGCTCTCTCCTGAGAAGCGTCCTAGCAGATAACGATGCGCATAGCATCTCACGAGGGCATAAAGGAGCCTGAGTGCGAGCCGCGACACATACACCGGCCGGCGGCGGGCACCGTCCCACAGCGCCTCGCCGCACCGAGGCATCCCTCGCCAGGGCGCGCGCCCCGCCGCCCTCCGACCCGGGCCCCGGCCCGCCGCTACCTCAGGACGCCCGCTAGGCCCGCCCTCAGTGTCCGTCCGCGACTTTCAGCGGGGCCGCCGCAGGCCGGGTGCCGCCCACTTCGCGCCCGTCGGGCCCGCGGCGCACCGCCCGGGTCGGGACAGCCCAGGTCTTCGCAGGCCAGCGCCCCACGCCGCGCGGCCTGTTTTCGCCACGCCGCGCCCACGCCTTTTGTTGTCACCAGTTCTCACGGCAACGGCGCAGCGCGACGGCCCCCTCCCCTCTGCGGCCCCGCCCCCTGCTGGCTCCGCCCCAAGCTGTCCGCGCCTTCCGTGGGCCCAGGTTCACGCAAAAGCCTCCGGCAAGACTCCGCCCACACACGCCTCAGGGGCCCCGCCCCTCCGTCGAGTCCCCCGTCTGTGCTGTGCCCCAGGACCCTTCTCTGAGCATCCCAGTCAACACAAACAGTGTGTGAGACGGTTCGGAAATAAGTAAGATGGACTCCACACTGAGTTTCAGTATCCAACTACGATCTCAGGTAGTTTGTTTTTGAGTCCAGGGTCTTATGTAGCTCAAGCTACTTTGAGCTTCTGGGATCCTCCTGCCTTTACTTCTGAGTCCTAGGACCCCACGCACCTGCCACCAAGTACACTGTGCTTACATGGTTCAGGGAACTGAAACCAAGGGCTTTGTAGACCCTGACCTGGTCTCAGGACTTTGGAGATCCAAGCAATTTGAAAAAATGGAACATAGTGGCTCAAGCATGAGGCAGTTATGGAAAAAAAAATTGCTATATACCTCAGTGTGTAAGTATATAAATGAAAACAAGTTTCACAAAACAATCACTAGTCCTAATCTCATCCTAACTTTTCTTAAGGTTGACTACAACCCCTGAATGGATTCCATTGGCACCAAGGGGCACAGTATAGGTGTTACGATTGAGTGTGTGCTTAGAATGCACAAAGCACAGAGTCACTCTCCAAGACTTGCCAATTTCATAACCCAATAATAGAATGCAACCTGCTGTTTAACGTATTTTGGTCTTCAGTGGAAATCTAGCTGAAGATGGATCAGTTAAGACATTTCCTACACAACAGTTATTACTGTACCTTGGTGTCTTAGGACTGATATCACTGTGATGAAGCATCATGCCCCAAAATAACTTGGGGCAGAAATGGAACAGTTTATTTGGCTTACATATCCTGAATCACAGTCCATTGAGGGAAGAAACCAAGGCAACAACTCTAACTGAACCTGGAGACAGGAGCTGGTGCACAGGCCATGGAGGGGTGCTGCTTATCGGCTTGCTCAGCATGCTTTTTTTTTTTTTTTTTTCCAGAGCTGAGGACCGAACCCAGGGCCTTGCGCTTGCTAGGCAAGCGCTCTACCACTGAGCTAAATCCCCAACCCGCAGCATGCTTTCTTAAAGAACCCAGGACCACCAGGCCACGTGGAACCTCCCACAATGGGCTGGGTCCTCCCCCATCAACAACTAATTAAAATGACCTACAGGCTTGCCTACAGACAATCTTACAGATTTATTTTCCCAACTGAAGTTTTCTCCTCTCAAATGACTATAGCTTGTGTCCAGCTGACTTACAGCTAGCCAGAACACTTGGGTTTAACTGTGCTGTTGGGAAGTGACTGATTGGCTCGTCAATCATCTAGAATCTGTCCTTGAAATGAGACACCCATCTCTCTTTCCTCCTCTTGCTCCCTGGTCATGAGGCAAACAGTTTGCTCCCATATACCCTAGCTGCTATGTTGCGCTCCCTGGCCACAGTTCAAAGCAGTGGTGGCACCAATGAACTAAAAACTCTGTGAGCCAAATTAAACGGAATGAGTCTCTGTAAGTTGTTTTTGGTATTGTCTTAGTCTCTTTTATGTTTATTAATAAGAAAATGATAAGAAGATACCAGATGCCAGATTGTTTATTAAGATAAGGTGATAATAAGATAAGGCACCAGGCAGCAGATATTAAAATATGAGGTTTATTAAATGAGCATGGGGAGAGAAGGAAAGGGCAGAGGGGTACCCCAGAGAGAGAGACAGAGACAGAGGAAGAGAGAAAGGGGGTAAGGAGTGTGTGTGTGTGTGTGTGAGAGAGAGAGAGAGAGAGAGAGAGAGAGAGAGAGAGAGAGAGAGAGAGAGAGAGCGAAAGGAAGAGGAAGAGGCGGGCAAGGTAGGACAGTCCTCTCATATAGCCATGGGCAGGGCCATGCCCCTGTGACAGGTAGGCAATGACATCACAGGTAGGCGGACTGAAGCAGAATCCTAACAGTCCCTGTTCTATTTCTGTGAAGAGACACCATGACTAAAGCAGCTCTTAGGAAAGAAAGCATTTACCTGGGAGCTGACTTACAGTGTCCATTATTACTGTGCAGGGAGCACAGTGGCAGGCAGCCAGTGGAGCAGTAGCTGAGTGCTCACACATGAGCCACAAGTTGCAAGTGGAGGGGATGAAGCTGGACTGTTGGCATTTTTACATTTTTGTTTTGTTTTGTTTTTCAAGACAGGGTTTCTCTGTGTAGCCTTGGCTGTCCTGGATTCCCTTTGTAAACCAGGCTGGCTTTGAACTCACAGCAATCTGCCTGCCTCTGTCTGCCCGAGTGCCACATGCCCAGATTTAAAATCTATTATTTGTGTTCTTTATATCTCTACCTCCCTTCTCCACCCCTTACTCCTTCTAACACCCCAACACCAGGGAGAAGAGACACAAAGTTAGTGGGGAGAAAGGGACCTAAGTCTCTTTAGCTGCTTCCTGCTGGTTGAGGTCCTTGGGTTCCGTGGGGCAAGTCCAATCTTCGTTATCAGGGCATCTCCAACTTCTCCCCATTAAACACCATCAACAGCAACCAGGAGCAGCAGGAGGAGGAGCAGCCTCCTTCTTCCTCAGAGTCCCCACCCAAGGCTCTGGCATGTGTTATCTCTCAGAGTCCCCAGAATTGAACTATCTGCAGCTGGCAATGATCACACTCCTCTCTGGGCCAACACAAGGCAAACCACCACAAGTGTTATGCTACAGTGACAGAAGATGACTGACACATTAGCCACCTATTGTATTTAGTACTCACCGCAGAGCAACAAATCACCCTGAAAATTGGTGACTTTGAAACAACATACAGTACTTACAGTTTGAGTCTGGAACCTAGGAATGGTCCACCCGAGTCTTGATCCAGGACCCCCACACAGGTTCTATGCTCTCTCTAGCGATCTGTCTAGAGCAGCGGTTTTCAACCCATGGGTCGAAACCCTTTGGGGGTAGAATGACCCTTTCACAGGGGTCACCTAAGACCTTCAGGAAACACAGATAGTTACAATTCATAATAGTAGCAAAATTACAGTTATGAAATAGCAATGAAAATAATTTTATGGTTTGGGGGGGGGGTCACCACAACCCGAAGAACTATATAAAAGAGTTGCAGCATTAGGAAGGTTGAAAATCACTGGTCTAGAGCATAAATCAAATTAAAGGGCGAAAAGTCCCTGATAATATAATAGAATGTCTCCTGTGATGATGATGATGATGCCCTTTACACACAGAAAAGCTTAGTCAGGAACTCTAATACACCCAGTGCTGTACCTGATAGCCAGAATCCAGTGACACCACTTACTCAAGATAACCAGACACTACTGAATTAGATCAACCTGTACATTTTAAAGATGTTTAGCATCAGAATGGAATTCAGGGAAGATGTTACACTGGGGAAGAGGGTTTGCCTCTATTTCCATAGGTGATGAAAGACTATGGGCTGCATAAAAATTGATAACGATTCCATCCAAATAAGAGAAGCTTCCAAATGAAAGGCATGACTCAAGGATGAGACACAGAAAGACAGCAATGCAAATGGTGCAGAAAGCAGATCCCCTTGCATGGAGACACTTTAACAAACCAGCTGAGGAGGGACAGACAGTTCATCAGACAGACAGACTTGATGCTGAAATGGACTGTTGCTGAAGGACAGATGATCAGGACTGCAATTATGGAGGACCATCACATCAATGGCTGAGTGGATCTTCATAAGGACATTTGCATTGTTAGGATTATGGGTTTGATAAGTGTTTCTATTGTAAAACTTAAACTGTGTACAATTTTTTGCTTAAGCAGAAAGGAAATTTTAGAGGAATTTTAGTTCAGAACATGGCTGTTCTAGCAAGAGATCACATCCAAAGACCATCTAGGTCTGTGTGATCCAGCTGGATTACAAACATGTCTTTAATCCAGAAGACAGAGGCAAGTAGATCTGAGTTTAAGGCCAGCCTGGTATAGAGCAAGTATCAGGTAAAGAAAAACTTAGGTCTAGGCATCGTGGTACATGCCTTTAATTCCAAACAATGAAAGTAAAGTCAGTTTGTAGAAGGAAGACCCATAGTTGAAAGTGATATATAATTGAGTGGTTGAAAAATAACAGAGAAAGATTTGATAGAATAGGATATGCCCAACTCTCATGAGAGAGGAAAGGGAAGCTACTTAAGGCACAATGCAGAGAGAGAGAGAGAGAGAGAGAGAGAGAGAGAGAGAGAGAGAGAGAGAGAGAGAGAGAGAGAGAAAGAAAGAATTGAAGAGGCAGCTTTACCTGGACAGTAATAGAGAGACATGTTGCAGAGAAAGAACACAGGTGAATATGGAATGAGCCAGAGAATGAGAAGGAGCCATAAGATTAAGCAGATTGCTAAATTAGTCTGAGGCCAAGAGAGCAATTCGGAGGTCAAGAGAGAAGTCAGACTGAATAAGTCAGCTGGGAGAGGAGTTTGAGCCAGAACAGCTGAGTTGAACCAGCTACTTTGAGCTCAGTAAGAACAAGAAATGATGAGCTTATTAAGCAGTAAATCTCAGAGACTGAAAACATTCTAGGCCTAGCTTAGAGCGTACAGAGGCTGGAAGATTCAAGGACTAGGCCTGTTTAGCAGACAGCACCAGTAAGCCTCCAAGAAACAACTGACACAGGTGAATAAAAGTTCCTCTTACAAACACTGTAAGCAGAGACTCCTATGACACCTACTTGACAGTATATAAGCAGAGATCAAGAGCAGTATCACTCTTCACTTCTTCATGACTGCTGGAGAAACTGGAGAGATGACAGGCTGGTCTGCCCTACTGCTGAAGGGTGTCCCCTGGGATTCTGACCCTTGAACTGGAGGCTCCTATTAAGACTAGACACGGGGCTAGAGAGATGGCTCAAAGGTTAAGAGCACTTGGCTGCTCTTCCAAAGGTCCTGAGTTCAATTCCCAGCAACCACATGGTGGTTCACAAGCATCTATAATGAGATCTGCTGTCCTCTTCTGGTCTGCAGGCATACATACAGGCAAAACACTGTATACTAAATAAGTAAATGAATATTAAAATAAAATTTAAAAAGACTAGACCCAACAGGTGAGCAGCAATGGGGAGACAGGAACATCAAGTGAGAACCTTACATGAAGACCCTTAGCATAATAAAACATAATTTTAATTACACCAGCTGAGTGTACTTACCTTCTTGCTTGCAACACCTTCCTATTGAGAGATCACTCCATACACTCAGCAATTAATTAAGGACACTCTCTTTAATAGTCCTTTGTTAGCTGGGCCAACACTCAAGGAAGAGCTGTGTGTTCAACAGATTTTACTAAATTATATACACTTTAGGCATATGCATTCCACAAACACTGTCATCCTTAAATCTCTTCCAGATCCTGGCCCCAGGTTACACTTTGTACAACTTAAACAAAGATGGGGCTATTGGTCTGGCTACTTGGGCAGATAGGAGTTTTCCGCAGCAAAGATAGTACATATTGCTGGAACTATTTTATGCACACCAGTGTTTCACTTTTTCGGATAGCTGTTACGCTGGTTTGAGTTGCCCGAGAGGCCTGTCATCAGTGTGGGAACCAGGGCCTAATGGTTGGCCAATCAAATACTTCCTAGCACCCTACATTTCCTGGTTCGGTTAGCACACTACTTACCTTTAGGGGGGTTAGCATGTGTTGGTCTTCAAATCGGGTACAATAGGCTGAGGTGACTTTTGAACCAAAGTGGACCTAGCCTCCAGGTCCTCCCAGGATTCCTCAGTCCCTACCTGTTACAGGGCATGGCTGGCATACCCCGCCACCTACCCTGAACTTTCCAGCCCAGGGACAGGGGCTTCCCCTCCCTCAGAGGCTCTTCACTATATAAAACGAACATTTTTGTTCCCTTCTCTTTGCACTCTCTGCTTTCCCTCTCTCCGCGCATGCACTTTCTCTCTGCCCCCCCCCCCCCCCGTTTCTGTTTTCCCTTGCGCATGGCAACTTCTCTGGTCTGTTCCTTGGGACTGGTGAGAGCTGCCCCCAACAAACCTGCATTTACCTCTAATCTGGCTTGAATTGGCCCATTCCTAGGGTGGAGGAATGCTTATCAGGATGCAACTCTCCTTGACCTGAAAAGTATCACGCGTTTAACTCAATGTCATGTAAGCAAATCCTTTATAACATCAATTTTTATCACTTTTTCTTTTGTCAATATGATTGTAACTGAGGTGAAAACCAGGGCCAAGGCCACCTCAGGATTACCTCAAATGATCTTCCAACTCATGCCGTTCTTGTTGGCAACACAGGCTGTGGGCTGGAGGCCACCCTGGTTCCTTCTCAGTCCCTGGCAGGCAGGTAGGCAGGCATGCTTTCCCACCAGATGAAGTCTCCTATTGACACCAGCCTGCACTGTGAGGCCTGATCCCACAGCCTGAATCCGGCCATGCCTCTGGCAGCTCTCTCTGGGTCTAAATCACAAGGTCATGCTCAAATCCTAACAATCATTTTACATTCATTAGCTCAAATTATTCTATAATAAAAGTTTCCTCCTACCCAGTTATCCAAAATGGTGTTCGTACAGAAATTGGGGAGGGGGCGGAAGGACAATGGTTCCTCTCTTTATCACTTTGATGGTGATGGATTGGTCTCTAACAACATGCCCAAACCAAATATAGTTTCTTTCCTTAGTGTAATTATAATTTTGTGGATTTTTGTTTTCCAAATACTATGTTTTGTTCTCGAAGTAAGAGTTTCTCGGCTTCTCAGATACCATTATTACCTATTATTTTTAAAAGATTTATTTTTTTGGGCCCAGGGGTCCTGCTCAAACTAAGGCACCAGCCAAGGACAATACAGGCGATAAACTTTAAACCCCTACCCAGATCTAGCCAATGGTCAGAACATTCTCCACAGTTGAGAGTGGGATATGACTTTCTCACGTACTCTGGTGCCTCACATTTGACCATGTCCCCTGGAGGCGGAGACCTGGTGGCACTCAGAGGAAGGACAGCAGGTTACCAAGAAGAGACTTGATACCCTATGAGCATATACAGGGGGAGGAAATCCCCCTCAGTCACAGTCATAGGGGAGGAGAATAAGGGGAAAATGGGAGGGAGGGAAGAATGGGAGGATACAAGGGATGGGATAACCATTGAGATGTAACAAGAATAAATTTTTAAAAAATTTATTTTTATGTGTGTGGATGTTTTGTCTGCATATATATGTGTATCATATTTGCCCCATGCCTGAGGAAGCCAATACCTAGAAGTGGAGTCACAGACGGTTGTATGTAGAATACTAATGAATAAAACAACAGGGTCTTTTTTTTTTTTTTAAACCCCACTAGTTTTCAAGATAATTGACACAAAGAGACTATGATTTATTTTACATGCTTAACACTGTGGAGCTGGGCAGGTATCAACTAAGCTATTTAGCTATCTCTCAGCTACACAGCCTAAGTTACTCATCCGCTCTGGGCTGGACCTGCTCCATCAGGCCATGTCCTCTTTCTCCATCTTCTGCTCCTTCTCCTACCCTCCCCGTGCCTCGTGGTCTCCCAACCCCAACCCCAAGCTGGGAAACCTAAATTCTGCCTACCCCTCTTCTGCCAAGTCACAGGCTTCAGCATCTTTACTAACCACTCAACTTTAAATTAGGTGGAACAAGGTTTACACAAGGACAGGTGTATGCGAGACCGTGCTTGTCTGGATGGCAACCAGATCTCAGGGCACTGAAATCAGCATCTGAAAATCCAGTGCACAAGACCCTCCTCCAACACCTGTAAGCCACCATGTGGGTGCTGGGAACAGAACACAGTCCTGTGCAAGAGCAGCCAGCGCTCTTAACTGATAAGCCATCTCTCTTGCCTCATCACTTATTATTTCATTTTAACCCAGGCTTCATCAAACTTAATTGAACTAGAGCTAGAGAGGTGGCTTAGCAGTTAAGAGCACTTGTTCTTGCATAGGACCTGGGTTCAATTCCCAGCATGCACATGGTGACTCATAGCTGTCCAGAATTCCAGTTTTAGGAGATAAACTTTAGTCCATCTTGACAACAGTGGAATGGAATGAAGAGAAAGTGATGGGGGCTGTACAGCTGCTCTTTAAATTATAAAAATTAAACTAATAGTTTGTCTTGGAGGTAACCACCTGAAAAATGAAATTTTGCATTCCCCATAGGCTTACTTTTTGTTGTTACTATTTGGATAGGGCTTTATACCGTGGTCCAGGCTGGGTTACAGTAGCGTTCATTACACAGCACAGGCCAGCCTCAAACTCACAGTCATCCTCCTGCATCTGCTCTAGAATTCTGATACTCAAGAATACATCGCCGTAGCGTTCAGTAGCCTGGCTTTCAAATGCACAACTGCATTTGTAGTGTAGAGAAAACGAGTTTCTGAAAGCAGCCTGGAAACAGCGTGCCCTCTGTGCTGATGTAGCAACATCAGAGCAAGTGGTACTGTGCAGTCAGAGCCAGCACTAGTGAAAACTACTTTCCCCAAGAGCCAGAAGCAGTTCAGAGTGCTTACTCATTCTTAGAGGACTCAGATTTGGTTCTGGCACCCACACCTGGCCACTTGTAACCTCCTGTAATTCTGGTCTCTGCAGGCTCTTGCACGCACATGGTGCACAGAAACTCATACAAGCATGCACACGCACATTGTTAAGATATTTTTAAGGTATTTATATTGGGCGTGACGGCGCACACCTTCAATCGCTGCACTCAGAAGGCAGAGGCAGGTGGACCTCTGTGAGTTTGAAGCCAGCCTTCTCTGCAGAATGAGACGCTACCTCAAAGACAGAGGTGCTAAGGAAGAGTGTAGAAGGGTTGCAGGTGCCCAAAGTTGAAAGCTAATCAGTTATGGTGCTTCTGAGTATGTTACAGAAAACTAATTGAGGGTTGGTAAGATGGCTCAGCCAATGAAGGTGCGTGCTGCCAAGCCTGATGACTACAGTTAGATCACCGGGACACAAACCGTGGTAGGAGAGACTCAACACCTGCACCTTACCCTCTGATTCCATTCATGTGCCATGGCATGCATGTGCACATGTGCAAATGCACAATAAAGAACAAAATTATGAGAGCTGGGCACAGTGGCACATGCCTTTAATCCCAGCACTCAGGAGGCAGAGGTAGGTAGATCTGAGTTCAAGGCCAGCCTGCTCTACAAAGCAAGCCTAGGATAGTCAGGAAAGTTACACAGAGAAAGCCTTTCTCGAAGGGGAAAAGAAAAAAAAAAAAAAAAAAAAAAAAAAAAAAAAAAAAAAAAAAGAAATCAAACAAACAAACAAAAAAAATTAAGAAGAAAACCAGTTGGAAATGTAACACGTTCTTATCTCAAGCACAAAGTTCACAGACAGAAGAGGCAGAACAGGAACTGGTGGGTCCCAGGTCCTCAAATTGGCTACAGTTAGGGTGAGGGTGTGGCTCTGTGGCAGAATGCTTGCCAAGTATGTCCTGGGTTCCATTCCCAAGATTGAATGGAATAAATACAAAGGTTACTATCGTCTCAGCTGCTATGCTTTGACAGAACACCCCTTAGCGGAAGACAGTTTCTTGTGTCGTTCCTGACAGAGCTATACCTTGCTTCACCAAGAGGACCACAGGCAAGGAGACAGGGTGACTAAATACTGCACCTATCTATGCATAGGCACCTGATTATCTGCCCTTCAATCACACAAGGAGGGACAGGCGCAGCAACTCACAGCTATGTGAGCTGTCAACTGCTCAAGCCAGGGGACCCGTTCATATGCAATCCCTGTCACAGGTCCCAAGCACGTGCTTGAACACAGAACACCTATCTTTGGTTTATGCAGTCGCTAAGTTTAAAGGGTGAAGTCAGCCCTGGATTCTGAATTCTGCAAATGGCAGAGGGGAGGTGGGATGAGGTGGGACCTAAGCTAGCAGGTATTCACCTCTGTGCACTGAACAATTGCGCCAATGGAGTCGGTGAGTTATCCTACTATAAACCTTTTTAATCTACACTTGGAATAGTCTATCTTGTTTGTTTTTGTTTTTGTTTTTGTTTTTTGAGACAGGGTTTCTCCGTGGCTGTTCTGGAACTCACCTTGTAGACCAGGCTGGCCTGGAACTCAGAAATCCATCTGTCCCTGCCTCTGGGGTGCTGGGATTAAAGGCATGCAGCACCACCGCCCAGCGGCAAATTCTATCTTAATGATATATCTCATTCCACGGTTAAGAAAAGTTTTAAAGATCTTAATTCAATTCCAACAAAGTCTAAAAATACTTAGGCTAATAGATATTCAAAACTGAGAAGCCATTATGTTCAAAACTCACTACTACCAACAAAAAACACAAAATAAAATGCCATGATTGATCTTTTTTACTTTTTATAAGACAAGGTCTTGAGGGTGGTGAGGTAAGGGTGAATCTGGGAAGAGTTAGGGGTAAATATGATCAAAGTACAGTGTATGAAATTCTTGACGGTTTAATTAAAATACTGTATTAAAAATAATACAAGATAGCAGGTAGCTGGGAGTGGTGGCACACACCTTTAATCCCAGCACTCAGGAGGCAGAGGCAGGAGGATCACTGTGAGTTCAAGGCCAGCCTGGTCTACAAATCAAGTTCAGGATATCCACGGCTACACAGAGAGACCCTGTCTTGAAAAACCAAAACAATCAACCAAAAAACTCCAAAACCAACCAACCAAACAAACAAAAAAATAATACAAGGTCATAAACATTCTAGGTTGGCTGTTCATCATGTGAAGCTGATTCGGTCACATCTGACTCTCCTGACTCTGTCACCTCAGTGCTGTGATGACAGGCATGCAGGATCACACACTGGTTCTACACAGTGCTGGAAGCGGAACTCAGGACCTTTGGCATGGTAGCCAAGCACCCCACCAACTGCATCGCATTCATAGGCTTCCCCCCACCCCCACCACGTTTTTTAAAAAAGACCTTTTATTTTACGTGTGTGTGTGTGTGTGTGTGTGTGTGTGTGTGTGTGTGTGTGTGTAAGAGAGAGAGAGAGAGAGAGACAGACAGACAGTGGAGGCCAGCAGAGAGCACTGGATCTCTCTTGGAGCTAGAGTTACTGGCAGCTGTTAGTGTCAGTGTGCATGCTGGGAACCAAACTCATGTCCTCTACAAGAGAAGGAAATGCTCTGAACTGGAGAAGCATCTCTTTAGCCCTTATTCTTGTGTTCTAAGTGGTCCAGGATGGCCTAGAACTCACGGTCCTCTGCTTCCACCTGCTGGGTACTGGGATTACATGTGTGTGCCACCATACTAAGCATTCACAATTGATTTTTATAAAAGCAATATACCAAAGATTATCTCTATTTAATATAAAATTATTATCGCATAGAGAAAATAACTAATCTGGGAGTGTGACTCAGTGTTAGAGCACTTGCCTGGCATACACAGGGCTGATCCAGGGACCATAAAAGAAAAAGAAGAAAATGACTAAATGGCTACCAATTGAGAAAAGCTACCAACTACAGTTATGGATAATATCATTGAAGATTATGCAATGTGACTATGGGAATATATAAGATATGCCAAGAAAAAATGATGAACAGAGACTGGACAGTCAATTACCCATTCCTACAATTTCCATCTTTTTCTTTTTCCTTTTCTTTGGTTTTTCAAGACAGAGTTTCTCTGTCCCAGAACTCACTCTGTCGACTGGGCTGGCCTTGAACTCACAGAGAACCACCTGCCTCTGCCTCCTGAGCGCTGGGATTAAAGTCATGTGCCACCACTGCTCCTTTATAAAAATCCTTTATAACAAACGAAAACTGTGCAAATGAAAGCCAGGTGCAGTGGCACACACCTGTAATCCCAGCACTCAAGGAGGCAGAGGCAGGTGGAACTCTGAGTTCAAGGCCAGCCTGGTCTACAAATCCAGTCCAGGGCAGCCAAGGCTACACAGAGAAACCCTGTCTCAGAAAACCAAACCAAACAAGCAATGTGCACATGACGTGTGATCTAAAAGTGCAAGTGTTCCCAGTGGATCCATTAGCATTCAGGATCAGTAATAAATGCAGCGTGTGCGGTGAAACGGAATTCCTTTCATGTCGTCCCTGTGGTCTCGGGCATAGTCCCACAGGTGATAATCCAGGAGAACAGCGTTGATCTCACCAAGAGGTTTTTCGCCCCTTTTTTCAAGAAGCTCCAGAAGACAATCCCGGATTAGCTCAACACACCAAATGGAGCAACCTCTAATTTCCACCTCTTGTTTATCTCCATTTAAGAGCATTTCTCCTGCAAGAATTAAGAGGGAAAGAAAAAAAGGATTTAGAAACCTAGGTGTTTAAGTAAAATTAAGTTAAATTCACAGTGACAGAAGCTATGTCTGGCTTGTTTGTCTCAATACTCTCAGGACCTAGTATTACACTTTGCATATAGGAGTTCTTCAAATAAACTTGTTAAATGAAGACAAAATAGCCCTTGCCCTAAATTTAAAGATTTTTTTTCCCTTTTTCTTTTTAGCCAGTCCCACCAGTAACTCTAGCTGGCCTGCAGCTCACTATGTAGATCAGGTTGGTCTAGAACTCATAGAGATCTCTTTGCTTCTGCCGCCCCAGTGCTGGGACTAAAGGTGTGCTCTATGAGGCTGGGTCAGGGGTAAGGCTTCTTAAGAAATGAATCAGAACTAAACTGTAGAGACACAGTTGGTTTCAGCAGAAAGTGTTCTTACGGGTTTCCTCCATATAAGAACTGTGGCTCTGGGCAGGACCATTCAGGCCACCTGGAGCCAGACAGGAGGTATGGCAAGCACATTTAACCTCTAGCCTCAAGCAATGCTGCTCTCTCTGGCATCCCTGTTGTTTGGCCAGCAGGAGAATACATAACAATGCAGTTTTCTTCCACTTCTTTTGCCCCTGGGGTCAGCATGGAAATCCAAGCCTTCCTTTTCTGTTAATAAATTCCTTCAAACTTAACTATCATTTGCTATACTGCCAATCAGGGGAGTAACCCTAAGGAAGATGCCACCACCTAAGCAGACCCATTAGATTAGACTGATTGCAACCTTGACCAGAGAAGCCTAGCCAGGTGGAACCTGGGTTCCTGAACCACGGAAACTTTGAAAGAGTAAATTTTCTTGTTTTAGCTATTAAATGTTAGCATAATTTGTTACCCATTCTGTTTAGTAATGGGTTGAGCTCCCTTCCCTGGGAAGACAACACTGGAGACCTACCTTTGGTACCTGGGTATGCGACTTCATTGGGAAACAGGCATGAGCTAGGCATGGCTGTGCATGTCTGCAGTGCTGGCTACCTGGGAGGCTGCGGCAAAGGGCTGAAAACCTGAGGCCACCCAGGCTGCACATGAGACCTTGTCTCAAAATAGACTGGCTCGATTCAGTTGAATGCCCACACATCTACACATGTTTACCCACATAGGTATATATGATAAATGATAATTAATCAATAATTAATCCAATAATTAATCACATACACAGGTCATGAGCATTACAATTTAACAGCCTGTTAATTTTCAAATGAAGACACAGACAGAAAGCACGGCCTGAGGCTTTACCTAGTGAACCTTAGGTGGATAGTAACTTTATGTTTGTTTCACAACAGAAAATAATTCAAGTATAACAACTACTTAAAAGAAAAGCAGTAGAAACTCCTCTACCTAAGAAATAAACTAACATGAAAGTGACACACAGTTATTTTTCTTTTAAAAAGAAGTCAATTTTACATAAACTTCTCAACCTAACTTACTAATTAGCAGGTAAGAGGCCCAGATGTATGCCTGCAACTATGCCCAACCCTGACACACACATAGGTAAGCCTAGGAAACACAGCTCGGGGGGCTTGAGTAACACGTAGTAGCCACTACACCTGTTTTACACATCTCCCCGTAACAAACATGGGTTTCATTTTTATCAAGCTCTGAAGTTATAATGTCCAAGTAAACTGAATTTTCAATAGTATCCACTTTTCACAGTGCAAATAGGAAAAGCCATTTTGTGTGGGTGGTGGTGGCACAAGCCTTTAATTCCAGCACTTGGGAGGTGGAGGCTGAGGCAGGCAGATCTCTGTGAGTTGGGGGCCAGGCTGGCCTATGAGTAAGATCTAGGACAGCCAAATTTTTTTTCATTCCCTTTGTTGTTGTTTTTGAGACAGGGCTTCTCTGTGTGGTCCTGGCTGTCCTGGAACTTGCGAACTTGCTCTGTAAAACAGGCTGGTCTCAAATTTAGAGATCTACCTGGTTGTGCCTCCTGAGTGCTGGGATTAAAGGTGTGCACTACCATCCGGCTTCATTATTCTTATACATACTTTTTTTTTTTTTTTTTTTAGTCAGGATCTGACTATGTAGCCCTAGCTATCCTGTATCTCTCTACGTAGACCAGTCTGGCCTTGAACTCACAGATCCTCCTTCCTCTCTGCCTCCAAGGACTGAGATTAAAGGTGTGTGCTTTCATGGCACAGCCCCACCCCTCGTGCTCCCACCTCTCCCTCCCTCTTCTTTTTTTAATCAAAGGATCTCCCTCTGTAGACCAACTGCTCTGGAACTCCCTAACCTCCTGCTTCTGTCTCCTCAGTGCAAGAAGCTCCCACACCCAGCACACATTATCTCTACACTTATGCTTTGCTTTCTAAGCAAAAGAGAGCTGTTTGTAAATAAAACTAAACAGACTGAGCAACTGGCCATAGCACAGCAAACATGAAGTGGAGCTGCAAACCTGTGAGAAGCTTCTTTAGTAAGTCATCCGAGTATTTCAGGGCTCCAAGGTAAGCAAGAACCTGAGGCAGTCTGTAATCAGCAAACATGGTGATGCTGGAGATGTCCTCAAAGCAGCCATCTCCCTTTCCTTCCAACACACTCCATGTGTCTGCCACGAGAATCTGTGCTCGCTTGTAAAAGGAGATCCTTTTCCCCTGGCGATTGGAGAACACACATCACTGTACTTTCTGAAATCTTAATGTATACTATTTAAAAAGGGCACTTGATGGAGACAGAGACCATCTCAAAAGACAAAACAACTAAGCGTGAAAACATTTTTTTTCTTTTCTTTCTTATTTTTCTTTTTTTGGTTTCTCGAGCAAGGTCTGTCTATGCAGCTCTGACTGTCCTGGAACTTGTTCTGTAGACCAGGCTGGCCTCGAACTCAGAGATCTGCCTGCCTCTGCCTCCAGAGTACTGGGATTAAAGGTGTGTGCTACCATGCCTGGCAACAACAACAACAACAAAAAAAAACTTTTAAAAAGTATCTCATAAACATTATCACTACAATTTTTTTTCAAGGTACACCAAACATTTAGTCTTGATACCACACAATACTCAGGAGCCATTTTCTTTATTCCTCCCTCCGTCCTCCCAAGCCCCCAGGACTCAGGTTCAAACCCAGGGCTTCCTGAGTGCAAGGCAAGCATTCACCAACTAAGCTGTATCCCTAGACCCTTTTATTATTAATCATTTTCATACATGTATGTCTGCGTGACACATGTACGGGTGCCTGCAGAAGTCAGAGGCATCCGATCTCCTGGAATTGGAGTCACAGGAGGTGGTGAGTTGCCATGGGTGCTGGAATCAAAGTCTGGTTCTCTGGAGGAGGACTAGTAAGTGCTCCTTTTTTTTAAAAAAAGTATTTATTATGTATATAGTGCTCTGCCTGCATGTACACCTGCCTGCAGGGCAGAAGAGGGCATCAGATCATATTATACAGATGGTTGTGAGCCACCGCTTGGTTGCTGGGAGTTGAACTCAGGACCTCTGGAAGAGCAGTCAGTGCTCTTAACCTCTGAGCCACCTCTCTAGCCTCTAGCACTCATTTTCAGTATTATTCATAAATGTGCCAATGCTCTATAACCCAGCTAGTTATGATTTTTATATGTAAATAGCATCGCTTTTTAAAAATCCTTTAACTGAAAACAAGCTTATCTGTGCTGGGGTTAAAGGCCAGCGGTTAAGTACTTGTTCTGAGCTCAGTTTCAACCCAGTAAAAAGAGGGCTCTCATCTCATTGAAGCACAAGTCACATTAACGCATAAAATAACATAACTGTCTCTGGGCTTCTGACTGAAAAAAAAAATCACAACACTGATATTTAAACTGTTTCCTTTCAAATAATATATTCAAATTTATTTATTTATTTATTTATTTATTTATTTATTTATTGAGACAGGGTGTCTCTGTCTATCAGAGCCTTGGCTGTCTGGGACTCACTCTGTAGACTAGGCTAGCCTCGAACCCACAGAGATCCTCCTCTCTCTGCCTCCCAAGTGCTGGGATTAAAGGCGTGCACCACCGCACCTGGTTCTTAATTTACTTTATAGAAATAAAGAGGTAACGGAACAGTAAGCCAGGACTTATCAAATCACTGGGCAATAGGAAAAGTCAGTATGTAGTCTATGCAATGAAGCTGTCAATTATATTTAAACACAGAATAAGGATGTGTATATTATTTACCAGCGGGTCATCGGGGTGGGGGTGGGGGTGGTGTTGAGACAGGGTTTCTCTGTGTAGCCCTGGCTGTCTTGGACTTGCTTTGTAGATCAGGCTGGACTTCAACTCACAGAGATCCACCAACCTCTGCCTCCCAGATTGCTGGGATTAAAGGCGTGCACCACCATGCCTGGCAGATGTGGATTAATTTAACTAAAGAAGACTAACACATTGGAGCTATAGCATAGTGAATACTTGTCTAGCATGCATGAAGTCCCAGGGTTTTGCCTGTTTGGTTTGGTGTTTAGTTTTTGGTTTCTCTGTGTAGCCTTGGCATCCTGGACTCATTCTGTAGACCATGCTGGTCTCAAACTCACAGCGATTCACCTACCTCTGCCTCCCAGTGCTGGGAAGTCCCAGGTTTAATCCCCAGGTCTGGGGAGTAAAGTGTCATTTTTAGCAAAGATGAAGTTAGGGAAATTAGCCCTGCTGAGAAGTACCTGGACCTCTGCAGCCCCACCTACCCTAAGCCCCTCCCCCAAGTGCCTCAAATGCACATCAGTTTAGAGTACAGGAACATATTGGTAATTAAAATCTATTCCTAGCCTTAATGCCTGTGCTGCTTTGAATAGGAATGGCCTCCATAGACTCATGTGCTTGACTGCTTGGCCCATATGAAGAGCACTATTAGGCGTGGACTTACTTGAGGAGGTGTTTGGGGCAGCCTTTGAGGTCTCTTATGCCCAAGCTACAGCCAGTGTGGCAGTCTTGTGCTGCCTTCAGATCAACACACACACACACACACACACACACACACACACACACACACTGAAATGTAAAAAACCTAAGTAAAATTTAAACACCCAGAAAATGATATCATATAAAAATATTCCATCATAATGAGAAATAGCCTATTTCCTAACCTTAGGGTTTACCTGTTACCATCGGTTCAGACCTACTTTTATGAGATTAACGTTTCTAATGTCACTATTAAGGAATCTGTGGTGGGAGGAAGCTGGTTCCCAGCATCCACATGGGTGGTTCACGGCCATTCCTACCTCCTGTTCCTGAGAATGCAACACCCTCTTTGGAACTCCGTGGGTTCTAGGTATGTATACGTCACACATATACACAGGCAAGCAAAATTCATGCACAAAATAAACCCATCTAAAAAAAGAAAAGAAACTGGGGGGTGGGGTGGGCGGAGGGGTGTCAGTTGTTTTCCTGTTTCTGTGACAACTACCACAACCAGCAGCTAGGTAGAAAAGGAAGAAAGTATTGGGGTTTACAGTTCCAGAGGGGGAGTCCCTGGGGGTGGGTGGGGGCAGGGCAACAGAGCCCACAGCTCATACCCATGAAACAAATAAATCAAACCCAGGAAACATTCAGTGACAAGGATTCCAAAAGGATGAAAGGTGTCTGCTCGGAGCACAGAGCTAATGCTAATCATTTTAAAAGTGCATCCATCTGATTGTTCTGTGCCATGAAACAAATTATTATAAAAGAACAGTGTGTAAGAAAGAACATAGACCGAGCTTTTCAAGAAAAATAGTTTTCCTAGAAAAAAATCGGTGTACATTCTACACTTTTGATTCTCATCCAACTTTGTGAACTTTTTGTGCCTTTTATCCTCAAGTGACAGCATTCTATGGAGGGCTGAAACCTTTTAAGAGAATAAAAGACAAAATAAAGAAATCTCTGACTGAAAAACATAAAAAGTAATGGATTTGAAGCACAAATTTTGTTATTACAGTAAAATGAACTTCAAATTTTAAGCTACTAGCCTTAAAAACTGCTCCGGAAAGAGAGAGCGTTGACTCAGGGTTATTATGACTTCTAAAATCCCCCAGCAACAAGCTCACCTCAAACTGTGTCTCGTCTCTGTAAGAAGGAAAATTTTCAACAACCAGGTGCATTAACTTCTGCGCACTTTTTTCACTTTTCTGGACACAATTAAGAAAAGAGCCTCCAAATTTCTCCAGCAGAATCTTCCCAGTTTCGTTGAGAATCCGATGCCTCTCTTCTATTAAGGGCATGGGCACGGCTGTGTCTGAACGAAATATATTCCGAACCTGATCAAGGGTCACAGTGGCACAGTAGGAGGCGCTTGTTACTGGTATCCCTTTAAAGAGAACATTCAGAGATTTTTAGAAGTTGCAAATAATATGAGATCAAATTCGTGTTAAAGAAGACGCAATGTGGGGTGCTGGTCTAATCTGAGTACTCAGGAGGCAGAGGCAGCTGGATAGCATCCCCGTGAGCTCAAGACCAGCGTAGTCTGAATTCTACACAGGCCAGGACTACTTAGTCAGGAGTCTTTAAAAAAAAAAAAAATAAATAAAAATTAGGGTTGTTGTTGTGGTTCAGGAGGCGGGTACATGCACTGGTCATTCTTCCAGAGGACTTGGGTTCGATTCTCAGCACACATGGTGGTTCACAACCTTCTGTAACTGGATGCAATCCTAGGGATTGACACCCTCTTTGGCTTCGGTGGGCACTGCATGCACATGGGTGCACGCAGGCGAAACACCCATACCAAAATAAATAAATAAATAAATAAATAAATAAATAAATAAATAAATTGCCACACAAGTGCTCCAGACACACATCAACGGTGCACAACAATATTAAGTAACCCCTCCCCCCGCACCCCCACACTTGTGTATTTATTCATCCGCTACTGAGGACAGTAATGTGACACGAATACTTTCCTTGCATAAAACATTCTATAATCTGTCCTGTTCTTCAGGTGGTGTTCATTTTTCACTTGTTTTTCTGTGGTTTTCCGCTATGAGACTGGCTTGAAAGTACGTAGCTCAAGGCTTGCCTAGACTCCATAGTGATCCTCCTGCCTAAATACGCCCAACTTAAAGTGACATTTTTTTTTTTTTTTTTTTTTTTAAAGAAAACTGGCTCTGCCACCTCCGCTGATTGACATATATTGCTTGTGCCCGGCTTTTGCTTTAGGCACCTCCAGATGGTGCCCGCGGCACACCGGGCAGCAGCAGGTACGAGGGGCGGCACCCACCTTGGTCCAGCGCGCGGTTAATGGCGGCGCACAGGGCCCAGTAGCCCGTGTACGCTGTCCCGCCGTAGCGCACCTCACACTTGTGCTGCTCCTGCTCCGCCCAGAAGGAGAAGTTGAGCGAGTCCGCCACAAACACCCAGTTGAGCGCAGCTTCGTCCGCCCCGCGCGGGTTGAGCTCGTGCAGGGCCTTCCAGTGCTCCACGCGCCAAGCCGAGGCCGCGGGCAGCAGCAGCTCCGCCGCCCTGCGCACGCCCTCGCGGTCCACGAACACGTCGCGACTGTGCTCGGCCACGAACCTCGCCGACTCGCGCGGCGGCAACGGCGCGTCCATGGTGCCCTCGCCCTCACGCCACTTCGAACTTTGAGCCTTGGCTGCGGCCACGCCCACCTCGGGCCCGCTTCCGGGTCTGAGGTCCGGAAGTTGCTCCGCAAGGCTTCCGGCCGGCCTCAGTGGCTCCTGGGTCGGCCCCCCTCGTGTTTATCGTCGTGCCCCGGTCGCACTCTTGTCTTTGAGGAAGGCTTGCCATCGCGCAGGTCGTGGAGACTCATCTGCTGCCCGGCGCCACCCGGAGGCGAGGTGTAGACAGGCCTTCTCCGGCAGCCAGAGCGCGGGCTACTGGGCTGTACCGCACACTACCGGGAGGGCCTCTGTGCCCACACCCCAGAGGCCAAATGGATGTTAGGATTGATTGGAATATTGACTGAGTAGATAAAGGAACAGTATTGTTCTATTCTTTGTTTGTTTGTCTGTTTGGTTGGTTGGTTTTTCTGTGTAGCTCTGGCTGTCCTGGACTCGCGTTGTAGACCAGGCTGGCCTTGAAGTCAGCGATTGGGCTGCCCCTGTCTTCCAGAGTGCTGGGATTAAAGGGTATTGTTAAACCTTGTATCTGATTTTGCAGTCAATCACTGAATTTCCTGCTCCTGACAGGAACGACTGTGATTCCAGGTTTGCAAGTAAAGGGAAATGACTCAATGGTGAGGCCCCCCCCCCCGCCCCGCCCCCCGCCGCGTCCCCCAACCAATGGCTTAGGTTGATATTTTTGTGCAGAGGCCAGAAGAGGGCGATGGAGCCCTTGGAACTGGAGTAAGAGAGATTGTAAGCGGCCGTGCAGGTTCTAGGGTTCAGGCTTGGGTTATAGAATCACGTTACATACGAACAGGAATTGATTTCTTTCTTTCTTTTTCTTTTTCTTTTTTTCCTTTTATCGCCTTCTTTGGTCTAACTTCCATAGGTAAGACTTCGGGCACGATCTGAAGTAAGTGGGGAGAATGGACAGCCTTGTCTCGTTTCTGATTTTAGGAGAACTGCTGTCTCCATTTACTGTTGGCTCTGTTTGTTGTATATAGCCTCTATTATTTTCGGGTATGATCAGTTCATTTATTCCTAGCATCTCCAAGACTTTTATCACAAAGGCACGTTCAACTTTGTCGAAAAGCCTTGTTTATTATAGTGCATTATGTTTAATCTACTTACATTATGTTGAGGCAAATTTGCCTATCCATAGTAAAACCCATTTGGTCGTAATATATGATCTTCTTAATGTGTTCCTAAATTACGTTTGCACATATTTTGTTGGATTTTTGTGTTTAAGTTCATTAAAGAGAAGAATTAAGGCCAGGTGTGGTGGCACACGACCATAATCCTAGGACTAGGGAGGCAGAGGCCAGCTTAGTCTACAAAGCAAATCTAGGACAGTCAGGGCTACAGAGACGACAAATCCTGTCTTGATAAACAGAGGGGGGGGGGGCGGGGAGAAATTAGTCTGAAATTAGTTTTCTTTTTAGTTGTTCCTTTATTTTCTATTTTGTGGAACAATTTAAGAATTGGTATGAGTTCTTCCTTGAAAGTTTGATAGAATTCAGTAGGGAATACAAGAGCCAATAATAAGTTGTGTCCTAAAACACATTCAGCTAGGAAAGATTATGCATATATATATGTATATGCAAATATTTGATAAAGTAAATGCCAACGCTAATTAGAAAATATAAAAAGGGATACTACATATTATGAAGGAATGATTCATCAAAAGAAATATTTTATACACTATTGAAGTCCTTAATTTCATAACATAATTTGAGGCATACATTGCTTCATAGGTATTAACACAGAAATAGTGGGGACTTCAAAACCCTACTCTTATAGTTAAGTCTCCCAAGTTAAAACTAAGCAAATAACATCAGAGCTAAAATACTCTATGCAGGCCGGGCGGTGGTGGCGGCGCACGTCTTTAATCCCAGCACTTGGGAGGCAGAGGCAGGTGGATCACTGTGTGTTCGAGGCCAGCCTGGTCTACAAAGTGAGTCCAGGACAGCCAAGGCTACACAGAGAGACCCTGTCTCAAGAAAAAAAAAAACAAAACAAAATACTCTATGCTTCAACTGAATTAACAGATATATACAGAACAACCCACCCAACAAATAGCAAATACGTATTTTCTCATCAGGATATGAAACCTTCTCCAAAACTAGTATCACTGAACACAAAATTTCAGCAACAACAAGATCCAGATTCAAAATGTTTTTGGACAGTGATCATCCAAGAAATCAGAAAGGAAGTTAAAAAGAAAAAAATTCCTAGAGACAAATGAAAATGAGAATACAACCAATTAGAACCTCTGGAACATAGCCAGCACAGTCCTCCTAAATTTATAGTGACAAGTGCTCACATTAAAATCTGAGAGGACCAGTGTAGTGGTGCACGCCTTTAATGGAAGCACACTGGGAGGCAGAGGCAAGCAGATCTTTGTGAGTTCGAGGCCAGCCTGGTCTACAAAGTGAGTCCAGGACAGCCAGTGCTACACAGACAAACCCTGTCTGGAAAAACAACAAAGAAAACAAAACAAAAAATCTTAAGAGGCGGTTGGAGAGACAACCCAGCAGTTAAGAGCACTGGCTGCTCTTCTAGAGAACCTTTGTTCACTTCCTGGCATCCACAAGGTGGCTCTCAACTGTTTGTAACTGCAGTTCCAAGGGATCTGATGCCCTCTTTTGGCTCCCAAGGAGAGGGCACCAGGCACACACTATAGTTATCTGCCATCTGTTTTGATTTTATAAGTTATCAGTGACGGCCATTGTTCTGAAGCGCTAAACATCAACCTCTTGGTGACAATTATTTGCTATTTTCTGTAATGATAGACTTAAATAGTTCAGAAGCCGGGTGTGGTGGCCCTAGGGAGGCAGAAGCAGGTGGTCTAATAGTGAGTTCCAGGACAGCTAGAGCCATTTAGAGGCCCTGTCTCAAAAAAACAAAACAAGGTCATTCTTACTTAACTAAGTTCAAAGACATATATTCTCTCCTTTTCCCCAAAGCAGCACCATGTCTCACCACCGTCTGTATCTCAAACTCTGAATCCATGAGTGAATTAAAGCATTAATTAGTTCATTGAGTCTTCATATCTTGTAGTCTCTGGAAATGTCCTCAGAGGCATAGCCTAAGGATATGTTTTACCAGTAAAACAAAAGCAGTCATCGCTATTAACACTTTATATTTTTCAATGTGTTTACACATATAGCTACTCCAACTCAGATGTAAAGTAGCAAGGAAACTTAACAGTCATAGGTTAGACCCACTACAGGAGAGGGCTAGATGAGTTCTGAAGGGCCTCGTTCTCAGACATCATTGTCTGAGCTTGTCCTCAGGTAAAAATTTCCCCTATAAATAAAACTACAAAGCTTGGAGAAATCATATCCACTTGTGCACACAAACTGACAGTGCCTACTTTTATATGCATCTACCAAAGGGAAGCCGACTGCAGTTTGGAGTCCCAAATATTTCTGGATATTATATTGAGATCAAGCTACTACATGCTTGAGAATGTATATATACACAACAGTCTGGTCACCTGGAGTACACAGTGCAGTAGTTGAGACTTTGCCTCAAAAACAAGGTGGAAAGCAATGACTTCAAAATAGTTCCCGACATGTTGGGGTCCCCAAGCACCTATACTCACTCATAGGAGGATGGGGGATTGTTAGTTACTTGCCTCATTGGAGTCACAAAAACTGACAAGAAAACCTGAGAGTACTTATTTTGGCCTAGCTTGAAAACGGTCTATTATGGTGCAGTAGCAGTCAGGAGGCACTTTCCATGCAGACTGGTTTAGTAGTTGGGGTATGGCCTAATTTTGTTTTGACCGTCCTGCAGTCATGGCTGGTCTTGAATTCCTTCCTGTTCCTGGGCTGTGAATTTGCATTAAAGCTTTTAAAATGTACACTGAAATTTGTTATACCAATTTTGTTTGTTTGTATGTGTATGACATGGGTAGGCACATGTGGGTACTCTGATCTTCTCAAATCAGAAGACAACTTTGTGGATTCTGGGGGTTGAATTCTGGCCGGAAGGCTTGTGTGACAAATGATAGCTGGCCACTAGTTTTGGTTAGCCAGCACCCTTGTTTTTGTAGGTTCTAATAATGCAATTTTAGAAACATTGCAATATTTCCAAGAATTCCATGGTTTCACAAAGCTGATCCAGGCCTGGTGTTGTGGTATAAAATTGTCTTCTCTGATTTCAGAAAGTTCAGGAAGTATAGGCTGAGTACCAGTCAGCCTGGGAGGTACACAGCTAACATGTCTTTAAAAAGAAGAAAGTGGGGTGTGGTGGTGCATCTGTAGTTCCAACACTCAGGAAGACAGAGGCAGGTGGATCTCTGAGTTTGAGGCCAGCCAAGGTTATACAGAGAAACCCTATCTCAAACAAACAAACAAACAAACAAACAAACAAAAAACCCAAAGCAACAAGAAAAAAGAATGGATTAGAAGTTGATTTGGGGCTTTGGAGATGGTTCATAGGTTAAAGATGCCAATTCTGACATGTTTCATCCTTGGGACTCTCAGTAAAAAGAATTAGCCTTCCAAATTGTTCTCTGACCTCCAAATGTACCTCTATACACAAATAAATCAATATAGTAAAACTTTGGAAAATTCTTCCACCAAGATTCTGGCAGACACATTAAATTTAAAAAGCCATATTAATATATTTTTTTGAGGGGCTAGTGAAATAGCTGTTAGTGAGTAGTACAATTCAGATAGGGTTCCCAGCACCCAATAAAGCCAGGTGCAGAATGAGCCTGAAATCTCTGCTAGGGAGGCAGAAAGCAAGACACTTGACACTTGGTGGCCAGCTAGACTAACCAGTTGGTGAGCAGCCAGTGTCAAGTAAGGTAGAGAAGCTATCCTGGACTACCTTCTTTTTCAAACTCCACGTGTAACCCCTCAAGAAACTTCCCATCTTCAAAGCTTCAATAAACCTTACATACAAAATTGCTTGAAAACATTTTGTATAGTACTTTTTAAATACTTTCATCTCATTCTTTAAAGACTTGCTATGTATCCCGTGGCTGACCTAAACCTTCAGTCACTCATGTCTGTCTCAGTAGTCCCGGGATTTCAAATTTGCACAATCCCTGCCCAGTTGACTTGCACCTAAAGGCCCCCAGGATTCCAACTAAGCCACTCCTTTAACCCCGTGGACTTCCACTGGTCCTTAGACTAGATAAAAAGCCTATCTTTTCTCATATCTTATTCAAGTGAATGTCACTCTCCAGAACATCCAGTGTTTTATTAATGTTAATAAATTATGGTGCCAGGCGTGGTGGCGCATGCCTTTAATCCCAGCACTCAGGAGGCAGAGGCAGGCGGATCGCTGTGAGTTCAAGGCTAGCCTGGTCTACAAAGTGAGTCCAGGATGGCAAAGGCGACACAGAGAAACCCTGCCTCGAAAAACCAAAAAAAAAAAAAGCAAAAGCAAACAAGAAACACCTTGTGTTTTCAGTGGCTCTGCAAAAGCATAGAAGTGCAGTCTTGAGGGATGCTTTTGTCCAGGAATAACAACTTGTTACCTACTGGTTTTCCTCTTGGGAGGTTGTGTTTCACCTCACTTAACACCCAAAGCAAGGACTTGCCTAAGATGTATGCAGCCAAACCTTTTCCTTTGGAAAAAATCTCAGGTAAAGTTACCACTTGGGATTTGAAAATGGATTCATTTTATGGTTCCCTAACAAAACTATATATGTGCCTTTCCACAAACATAAAATGTCACCATTCCCTCTAAAAGCCTTTAGCATGCACTACTCAACATGTGTTATGACAAAAACCTGCCCATTTCACTCACATTCTTACATCAAACTTAAAAGCACTATATTCATGACTCCCCCTAAACTTACTGGAGGTGAAGGCAATTCTGAGAACATGTGAACCGGCAGACTGTTCACTGCAGTTAGTCTATACTGCCTCCAATACAGACAGCATTACACATTTGAAGCTTGAGCACTCTTAGTATCCGTAGGGTCTATGAAGAACTACCTGAACCTTCTATGTACTACCCTTAGCCAGACTTTGTCTCTAAGTGCTAGAAAAACATTTCACACAAAAAACCATGTAATTTAAGATTATTGTATTTCCTTACAAGAGGAACACTTCAACAAACTTTACATGTATCAATCACCCCTTTTCAAATTGGGCACACATCAAAACTAACATCATGGAAGTTTTATTTAGATGTGGATTTTGAACTATCAATACAGATGCCAAGTTACTACACAAAACATCCACAGGAACTTTTTCCATTTTTTTTTGAATCGTTCACAAACATTTCCTACATAATTCAACACACAACAGAGAAATGGTACATCTTTTTCTTTCATTGTGCATACAATGGAAAAACAAGTATATATATATTTTTTTACAAAGTTCAACTAACAAGACACTAGCAGGTTGACAGCTTTAAGTCTATAGGTGAGAAATTATCTAACAAAAATAAGCAGGATTTACTCAGCATCAGCCACTTCCATACCCAAGTGTTATTCCGGTTAATAAAGCTCACTGCCCATCAGGCTTCTGGCATATACTTAAGATGCTTAACTCCTGTAGTATTGCTCCCCACCGTAGTTCTCCACAACTAACAGAAAACTGTTGAAAAGTAGTGGCAAACATTTGCAAAAACAAACAAAATCCCAAGCTTATTATAAGCATGAATATGTGATGGAAATTTATCTCAAGCCAAGTCTTTCCAACCATTAAGAAATCACCCAAACTGAATTTGCCAATGTATTTTGTCTCTATCTGAGAGGTGCACTTATGTCCAACAGAGGAGCTGCTGAAAATTAAACTTAGTGTTTAGTTTTGGGGTGGGCTGGAAAATTCAACCACCATTTGAAAATTGTCTTTAAAAAAAAAAAAAAAAAAAAAAGACCACCAAAAATAGATTCACTAAATTTATTTTAAAAATCATAAAACGTTTCTTACAAAAGAGCATTACATTCTGCACACTGCTCTGAACAAATGCCAGGGACATGTGGACTATTACTTTCCTCCCTGTCCCACCCCCAATGTTACAGTGACCACAAAGCAAGGTGTTCACAATAATTACACGGGGGAATTTTTTTTAAAACCACCAACAATGAACAAAAAATAAAATTCACTCACTCTGCTGCTGTTTCAAAATTTCAATGTTAGTTTTTGCATGCCCTCCCCCCAACCCTGTTTGTAAGGAACTAAAACATTACATCTGGTGAACAGCAAAGATTTCACTACACCTCAAATGCAGAACACCTATGAAGCAGAGGAATGTTGGCTTTTTAAACAGAAGCAGATAAAAAAAAAAGATGCAGGACTCCTTCAGTTCTTCACTAGTCTTAGAAAAACTTTCCAGAATACTGCTTCACACTATAAAAAAGAAAAAATATCTTGCATTAGAATCCTTCAACATCTGCATACTGCTTCACACTATAAAAGAAAAGAAAAAAAAAGTACGAATTAGAATTTGTGTTCGAAACATCTTAATCAACATTAAGACAATTTCAATGCTAAATTAAAATCATAAACATGTGCATTACAATTAGAAGAACGTTAAAGAGCACTAGCCAACTATAAATTAGAGCAATGTAAAACTCAAGAAAATGTTAATCAGACAGTAGTGCAGAGTTAGAAAATGAAACTGGAAGCTGTTAATACTTGGTAGAAAAGACAAAGGAGTGCGAAGAAGGTGTGAAATGCTGCGTTTTACAGCACCATCATAATCTGTCCTGTAGAGGTGGCCTGTGCCATATGGCAGACTGTGATTTGTTGTCGTTTTAGTTATCTAAAAACAACAAAATCACTAGTCTTCCACACAGAACTAGGCCAACATCCAATGACTCTTCTACATTTTCTACAGGCTCTGTATAATTTATCATATAATTGGTGGTTTTGGCAGCAGTTTTCACCAGAGAAATGAGAAGTTTGCTTGGTTAAGGCTTCTTCCAGCAAGATTAGTATTGAATGTCTTCATTTTTAGTAAGAAAACAGAAGAAAATTAAGGCAGAACTATTAATTAGGATGTTTAGAAGTTAGATCCCCAAGAGACGGAAACACCAAGGTTTCTAAAAGAAAAAATAATCAATTGGGAAGAAAAGCTTTTTAAAGGTTTTAGTATGTATATGTGAACATAAAGCTTAGCTTCAACTCACCTGTTCTGCAGCAAATACTGTGCGTTCTGTATCTGGTCCTGTGTTCCTGTAATGGTAATGATCCGATCTTCGGATCCTTCTAAAGGTTCATCAATTTTGATTGATGCTCCCGACTCATGACGAATTTGTTTAATACGCTGACCACCTTTGCCAATAATAGATCCAGCCAACTGAAAAGATTTTTAAATACAAGAGTTCATGTCAACGTTAAGGAAAAGTTAATCCCTGTCATCAATGAGTGTAGCTTTATAGTAGTTTATTTAGAATGGCAGTCTTAAATTCCTCAACTAAGATTTAATTATGATGTATGTATTTTAAGAACCCCAAGCCCTTTACTTTTATTAATGCCACCAAATTATCATTTGATGTGAGATTTAAAATTCTCCCCATAAGGGCTGAAGAGCTGGCTCGGTGGTTAGGAGCACTAGGTGCTCTCCCAGAGAAGCCAGGTTCAATTCCCAGCACCCACATAGCAGCTCATGTCTATCTTCAACTCCAGGTCAATGGTCTCTGACACCTTCACATAGATGCATGAAGGCAAAACACCAACGCATATAAAACAAAGCTAAAAAGAACAACCCAGCAAACGAGCAAACTCTCCCCCCTAAATCCATAAACATCTCAATCCTAAATTGGAAATCTTGGCTGAATTTACAGAAGCAGCAACCATTAAACAATTCAGTTCCAGCCAGGCGTGGTGGCACATGCCTTTAATCCCAGTGCTCCGGAGGCAGAGGCAGGAGGATTACTCTGAGTTCAAGGCCAGGCTGGTCTAAAAAGTCTAGAAGAGGAGCCAAGGCTACAGAGAAACCCTGTCTGCGGGGAGGGAGGAGGGGATTCAGTTCTCTAAATTAAAAATACTTACGTCTTTGGGAATAGTTACTTGTGTGGTAATAATAGGTCCGCCAAGATCACCATATGAGCCACGGCCCCCTGCATAGGAATAATCTGATTTAAACAATGAGCAGCAAGTTCATGTAAAAATAAGTATGAAATATTTGATTTCACAAAGAAGAAACTTACCATATCCAGAACCACCCTAAAAACAAAGGAAAACAAAATTACTTAGTTTAATAGCTCAAAAAAATTCCAAGAGCTTAGAAAAATCAAATTCCTCACATAATCACCCACAGCCAGTTTATCTATACATTGAAACTAAAAATTATGGGGGTGGAGGAAAGAACACCTTGCCTTGTGGACAGGCAAGGTAAACTACTGATATATCCATTAACACCACTGATACTCAACCTGTGGTTCATAAGCCATTTGCCATTCTGATGGGCTCCATGTGTCAATTGCAGAGTCCCAAGTTTCATCAGCACTGAACCCAACCTGTATCACACACGGAAATAGCAAATTATTTAGATAGTTGTACAAATAAATAAAAAAAAAAAAAACACTTTTAGTAAGTATAATCTTGCACAAATACTTGGTTATAAGGGCTATTAAAACACATATGCCAGCCATGCGGTAGTGGCACATGCCTTTAATCCCAGCACTCAGGCTAGCAGAGACAGGCTATGAGTTTGAGGCCAGCCTGATCTATAAAAGGGACTGACTATAAAAGGGACTATAAAAGGGAGTACAGGACAGCCAGGGCTGAAACAGAGAAACCCTGTCTCAAAAAACCAGAAATACATTATGCCCCTCATAAATAAAAGTTCTTACCATGCCATCATAGCGGTCTCCAGGCCTTCCTCTTCTGTCATAAGCCATCAGATCTCTGCAAGTACAACATGCTGTAAATGTTTATATGGTCGCATCAAAATCACCCCATCTACTACTAAGTGCAGCCTCTTTTAATATTAATGTTTGGCTAAAAACTTACCCTCCTCTGGGTGGTGGTGGTGGAGGAAGAGGAAGATTCCGGGCTCGGCTGCCACCCCGGCCACCGCGACCAGGAGGAGGTGGAGGAGGTCCTCGACGAGGGCTCATATCATCATAATCTCTTCTAGAAGGAGGCATGGGACGCCCACCCCGACCAGGAGGCATTCTGTCAAAACCACCTCTTCCCCGCATGGGAAACCCCACAGGCCGGCCACGTCGGTCATCAAACATCATGGTAAAACCACCATAATCATAGGTTTCATCATAAAAGTTGGGATCATAGGGCTGTGCACGTCCTTTGATAGGAGACTAAAAAATAGAAACATAGCACCTTAATGTTTGGGGGAAAAAAAGGCCTGGTCTTCATCAGTTAACACATCTCAACTGGTACTAATTTATCTCAAAAGGTAATAGGAAGGGACATAAAGAGGCAATGATAGAAAGTATTTTTTTTTTTTGAATACTGAGGGGGAAACCTCATTACTCCAGGTATGTATGTTAAGCGGGCAACATGGGGACTTTTGTGTAAAGAACCAAAAGCTCTATGTTAAAAGGGGTAATATAAAAAACCCACAGGGAGATGTTAAAATTAACAATTGCCTCATTTCTGGTAATTTGGTGCAACTGAATGCAAGCAAAAATATCCCAAAGATACCTCAGATATAAGGTCAAGGATGATCTTGATGCACTCTACCACCCTATCAGGTTTTCCTCCAATAAGAACAACTCTGTCAGTAGAATGAGGGCAGCACTCCTGGAAAAGCTTGATTGTTGTCTGAGTGTTCTATAACATTTATAAAAAAGAGATTAACTCAGTAGGAGAACTTAAAAAAAAAAATCAAGTAATATCCAGGCTTCCCAAGTTTAGACATTTGGATCCAATTATTTCCAATATAGAATGTGGTCAATGACATAGGACTTAGAAATGGTCTAAGTTTAAACTTAGTTTTGTTACTTTTAGACCCAGCTAGTGATGAAGGATCAATCTGAGGGAGTAGCCCACAAAACCAACTTTGTATGAAAAAACTTAAATCCAGCAAGGAACAAAACAATGCCTTACTTCTCGAAGTTCTTTGATTTTAGCACCTTTAACACCAATAATTCCTCCTGCCAGACTTTGATGAATCAAGAGTCTCAACTCGCAGTCAAAGTCACTTCCTTTATAATGCTGGTACTGTGGAGGGGGAAATACACAATTTTACTCTCTTGTAAGTATCTCCCAACACACTATCAGCTTATGTTTAAGCACAATATAATGCACTGTTGCAGTAAGCAACCTGAATTTTTATCTCAATAACTTTACCAGTTATGTGCTTATTATCCTCAATAGCCAGGCCCAAAAAGGACAATCTGCACCACCTTAAAAAACTATTTTATTTTCAGGTCCTGCAACACCATACCCACACTGCAGCCATTTAGCATGTCGCTGTTACCACAAAATTATTAACATTCAAATAACACCATAATAAAAATGACTGCAAAGCACTTTGCAAATGTAGTTAATTCCCACTGCAGCATGGAGCAGGGTCAACAGTGAGTTGTAAGACCATCCATATATCATATTTTTAAGCCTTTTTCTATAGAGATGGGAAAAGCACACTATGTTAAAAATAAAATCGATCCTATGGGCCAGGCTCCATACTTCAGTGGGGTTCAATGGCACTATGACATACATTTAAGCATTCCACAGCATCAGATTCGAGCGGGAGCTGGCTGGTTGCAGTGGGTGATGGCAACTGCAGGCCCTGAAAGTAGAAAAATAAGAATAATAGGTTAAGTGTCTAGCGTGATCAGGCTATTGTCGCATATATTGGTAAAGCTACTACAACATATTTTAAAATCTATTATTATTCCAGAAAACAGTTTAACAGTAAAGCCCAATATAAAAATCCTTTCTGCATATACCCAGTGGTGATTACACTCTCAGTGTCATTAACAGTAAAGAAAATAAGCCAAACAATAGCAGCACTCAGGTCCACGGCTTCGTCCTGTCTACAGAAGCACTATAGTAAGCTCCTGCAGCTGGTAAGTTCCTGAAGATGGAACATGGCCTGGAACTGAACTACAAAATCTCCCTATTAAAAACAAAAACAATAACAAAAAAAAGTAAAGTAAAACTGCAATGTTCCCTAATTAGACCTAAATTGCCCTTTATAACATACCTCAACATTGTTAAAGTCTCTAAAACTAAGGCCTTTAAAATACACACTAAACCGTGATAATGCATGTTCAGTTTCCTTTACTACTCCAGGAATGCCAGCCTAAATTTTGAAGATAAAGAACACTATACATTATACAGATTTTGCTGTCGCAAACCATATTTCCCCCTCCCCTGGCTCACCCCTCATTTTGCCAAATATTTAAAAAACAAAAACAAAAACAAAAAACAAAAAAAGAAAGAAAAAAGAAACCTACCTCTTCCAAGGTAGGGATGATTTTCTTCAGAATTTCTCCAATTGTTTCAATATCAGCACTGATACTCAGTATGCTGCCAAATATCAAATATCACACAATACAAAAAAGTGGAAAAGAAAAATGAGTTTTGTCATCAGTAGTCACAAAGACTTTTAGAGAAGCAACATCACAATTACTTAATAGTCCCCATTTAAGGTAGCCTATTTATGAATTTTATACATGCATTTTATTTTATGCCCAATACAGACATAACATTATTAGGAGACTTTGAGAGACAGAGAGAATGGGCTGCTGGAAGGGCTCAGATTAAGTGGCAACAATCGACCAGAATTGAAGCAGAGTTGAATTCTCATGTTCCCCGCCACCAAGTTAAGGACACCCTCGCTGTTACATTGGTAATACTGGCACACCTTCTCTTGGGTAAAGTGGGGGGATATGCAAGTGGTGAACATTGTATCTGGAGTAAGGTTATGGATACCAGTTAGAAATTAGACTACTTAATGGGCTCTGCAAGAAAACAAATACAAATGCAAGACAAAACAAAGACAATACAAATGAGAAGTGAAGGAAAGTGAACCAGTTAGCGTTTCATCAGAAAAAATTATGAACAGACAATGTTGGGAAGCAAGGTGGGCCACAAAGACAGAGCGAGAGACTATTTGGATAACAGTCTGATTTACAATGCAGCAAATATGCAACACTTGAAGCTGTGCTCCTTCCATCGAAATAAAATTAGTGGATCGTTTGGGTGGGCAACTCACGGTAAAAGTTCAGTGACAAAAGGACTTAATGGGGAAAATAAGACAGAAACTTGAAAAACAATACACCGTCTAAAGGGGATACTATTTAATTATATAAAAGGCAGGTAATAAAATACATTTCTCTCTTTCTAATCAGGCAGTGAGGCATAAACTGTTGGGACATACCGCTCGGGGCCACTGCTGTCTGGGACTGAAACACTGGCATTGTACTGCATTGGTCATTGGCGTTCGTGGATGTTGGCATTGGGCATGGGCATTCAATCAGAAGTTGTCAAGTATTGTACCCGTTTGGCAACGAGCACATTTTTGGGCATAGCCAACCAGGGTTTTCACATGGGCGTTCAGGGGCGGATGGGCCAACGTCATGGTGGGCAACGCAGGGGTAAGTCGATCCAGTACATGGGCAACGGAGATATATGGCCAAAAAAACAAGGAGAGGGAAAAGGGGGAAAAGCAATAAATTTTAATTTAATACAAACTATACTCATACTCTCAATTAATGAAACAAGCTTAAGTTGTTCTGAAGGCTAACACAATAATGGACTTCTCTATACCTGACCGTGGCTTAACATTTAAGGACCTTAAATGATGGTTTTTGTTTGTTTGTTTTTGTTTTTGAATGTTTCAGTAGCAGGCTGGCTCGTGAGGGTAGACACAAAACCTGTCATGACTCAAAAGTTTACTGAAATTCTTGAGGAAAATGGGGAAATAACCCAGATAATTATACAGAACATCTGGATTAAGAGGAAAGAGGTTCAAAGACAAAACAAAAATTCCCACACCAAACCCGCAACTAGTCAGACTGATTTGGTTTCATGAGGTGCAAAAGACATTCCTGTATTTCAAGCAGGTTTGCAAAACTTAAAATTTAAAGTTTATAGTGATCAAGAGAAACACAAAGATCTGTTACGGAGAGAAATGAAATACTGTTAGGTATTCAACACAGTTATTTGCCTCAGTTTTACCAAGATAATAAACACTAAGAAGTATATATACTATGATGAAAACAAAACCTTAAAAGTTACACACAATTCTGGTGCTGCCAACATTTAATGTGTCTAATCACAAGAGTCAACCCACTATAAATTACGAAGACTCAAATTCTAGGCAAATAGTTCAATTGCCAAGATTAATCTCCTCACTATGTTAAGAATACAGTCAACATTAGCTCCATGTTGCAAGCTGTGGAACAGATTTTTTTTAAAAATGAAATAAGTTAGTTTGTATCCGCCATCTTCAATGACTTTCAGAAATGCCCGATTTCCTCTCATACATACAAGAGGAATGGTGCAATTAAGGGTTTTTACATTTTGTTTCTATTTCTAATTAAGATGTTTTACCTTTTTTTGAAGTGAATTAATTTGAAGAGTTTTATCAGAATATGAAGATTTAATTGTATATGTTCCACCTTAATCAGGGCTTTAAAAGACCAGGAATCATCTACATTACCATTAATTATTACAAATGGTTTGTAGCTAAAGTCAGTGATTTCTAAGAATGTGATCCTTTAAAATTCTAGACACATACAATGAATTTGCTTGTTCAGTAGTTAGTTTAATACTTACGTCTGTACGAAGAGCCTTAATATTCTTGCCTCCTTTTCCAATCACTGCTCCAGCATTCTGGAATAGACAAAAAATTACTTTGCGCTTCCAAAATTAGTATTTCTAGCTATATTTTTATTGTTAACAACAAAGTCTGCACAGCACGGGACATCTACTTGACAATGACAGGTCTCAAGACAAATGGTTCTACAATACATGTTTGGAGTATTTAGTACACCAGACATGAATATAAAATTCCTACAAAGTATAGATTACTTTTAAAAGCACCCTCTTATGAAAACCAAGCAGACTCTAAGCAGCAAATACTTTTACATTGGGACTTGAACAAACTAGTCAGGTAACCTTAAGTAATCTAGTTTCCTGGGGAAATAAAATATAACCACACCTAAAGTAACCCCAACTCAGTTTTCTAATTGGTCTTTGGTGGACCCTGGTAAAAGGGCTTTTCGTCACCAAAATTCCAGCACTACCCAGTTTGTAAGTCTGTTTATAAATGAAATGTATTATCTAAATGTGATAGTGCACATCTGTAATCCCAGTACTCAAAAGTCTGAGGACAGAGAATCAGGAGTTAAAGCTACCCTTCCCTATGCCTGTAAGACCCTGTCTTGAAACAAACCTCTTATAATTTTTTTTAATTTGGTGTGTAAAGCTCTGAAAGCTTCCCAGCAAGTCAAACCTGGGCTTAAAGTGAAATAATCGCTATTCTAATTGACCACAAACCTCCAATTTTAAAGGAAAAGTTAATACCTTGCTCTGAAGCAAAATGCGCAATTCAACCATCTCATCAGTATTTCTAGACCTTTTAAAGGCTTGTTCCTCTTCTATATCTTCTGCAGGGCGTTTACCTAGAAATGAACAGTTTACACTTTAAATTAGAAATGTCCCCAAGAAAGGGTAATTTGTATCTTAAAGTCCCTGCCTTTGTCTTGGTCTTTTCTCTTTGTAACATCCAAGTAATATGTAATAAAAACTTCAAAGAATTATAATTTTGGGTGATCTATATTGGTTACCTATGCAAAAAAGGTTACTCCTTTTCATAAAAAGCAAGAACTAAGAGATACAAACTCAATATAAACAAAAACTATGAAACCAAAGCTACCTAAGAGGTAAACATACCATTCCAAATATTTTGTAATAATAAAATTAACATATACTGCTTATAATTAAAATATCTTCTCACCAAATTCACCATTGGTTTCGGTGTTGGGGAAGGTTTCTTCTGGCTGTTCGGTCTCCATTTTCTTGAATTAAATGAATGCACCAATCTGTTGAAAAATAAAGAAGCTAGTACATTTGGCTTACTGGAAAACAAATACTATTTTGCTTTAAGTCTTCAAAAACGGATTCTGATTCCAGCAAGCAGGGACTTAACACACCCTTCAACCTCTTGCAGGGCAGAAATAACACACTCGCACTACCATAATCTATAAAAACTAGCATAGACTAGTTTTGCTTTTCTTTTTATCATGTACTACTAATATCGGGTTGTAGGTCTTATTTGAGGAAACTAAAAAGGATATTCATAAAAGCAGACTTAAAAAAAAACCTCTTAAAATGTCTCTCTCAAGGAAGCAAAACAGTCCAAACACCTGTACCACCAAGATTCAAAGAAGCCTGTTTCCACTCATCCCCCAAGAAAATCTGTAATCCCGCCCTCAGCAATTTGCTTCATTCATTACAACGGAGAAGCCAGCCGACCTATAATTTTGTTCACAAGACTAATTCTTGAAAAAGACCGCATCGCAAAATTAAGTGTTATAGTAAGGCTAGTAGTAATTGTGCCGATGTTTTGGGTCGTGATCAACAACACTATTAAATGAAACCTGCCAAGTTTACAAATATTATCTCAAATAAAACCTGCATTCAACTTCCAGAGGGAAAAATCTGTAATTCTGATCAAGGGACCAGACTGAAACTACCATCAGCTAAGGTAGCCCTTAACCACCAACATTACCATTATACATAAGTGATGCTATTAAAAAAAAAAAAAGAAGAAAGAAAGAAAAAGAAAAAGGGGAAAAAGGCTGTCTCCCAAGAATTTCACCTGATTCAACTCTTCAACCCTACAAACAAAGCGACAGAACTAGTCCAGTCAACTTGTGGCCCCACCAATCGAATAGTTGAGCTCAAAAGACCGCAAAGCTGAGGAGGCATCGCATTCATGCCGTCCTATTCCAAAACGGTGGCTGGCAGTGTCCCTCACAGGACGACCTGAACCGCCGAGACCCGCCACCCGATTAGATCTCCAGCCGCCGCCGCCGGCAAACGGGCTCAGGAGAGGACAGCAGGGGGCTACGAAAAAGCTATTAAGCCCGGGCCCCGCGGCCGCCGTCCCCGAAGCCCGCCAGCGCCACTAACAGATCCGTCGCGCGAAACCTCGCGCCCTCCCCCTTCCCACGGCCCGGCCCTCCAGCGCCCAAGCCGCGGTCTGCGGCCGAGCGGCGCCGCGCCTCTCTCCTCACCCGGATCCGACAGGAAATGGCGGCCCGCGTAATGGCGACTACGTGCGACTAGGCGGAGCCGCGCGAGAAACCCCCTCCCCCACCCAGCACGCGGGCCCGCGAGCTCGCGGCCCCCGCACCTCCCCCACCGCCCGAGAGACAAAGCAGCCGCGGAAGCTGGGGCCATTCTATCCGCCCCGCTCGGGAGACCCAGGCAATGTGTGTGTGTGTGTGTGTGTGTGTGTGTGTGTGTGTTGGGGGCGGGGGGGGAACACACACAAAGAGGCGACGATGGCGCCGCGGCACCGCCATTCCCGCCCCCGCTGGCCGGCCCCACACAAGCGCCCACGTCCTGCACCCCACGAGTTGCCTTTCCAAGCCCACGCGCGCCCGGACCCGCCGCCGCCGCCACCACCACCACGCCAACTGCAGGGAGGCACGTTCTGGCAAATGGCGGCGGTGGGGGAGGGGAGGCCCGGCAACGTCCCCCCCCTCCCCCCAGCTGGCGACGGCGGGGCCCGGGCGCCTCCGGACAGCCGGGCGGGGATCCGGCCCCGCCGCCTCCGCGCACGGCTCGCCCGGCCCTGCTCACCGCGCGACTCCGCCGTTGCCTCCCGGCCGCGCCGCCTCCGACGGTCGGTCACTGCTAGACAGAGAACGAGGACAAGCCCCCTCCCTCCTCGGCGTCGCGCCCCATTGGCTGCCCGGGCTTCGGCGGTGGTGCGAGGGCGAAGCGATTGGCTCGGGGCCGCGTCAATTACGGCGCCGAGGACCCCGCCTTCCGCCGGCGACACCCTTTGGGTAGTAAGGCCGCGGGGCCTGAGAAAACCCGGGCTTGGGGGACAGCCCGAGCCGCCGTCCCCGGACGCCAACCCGCTACCCCCGGGCCCGCCACACGCAGCCCCAGTCATTCCGATACCTACAGGCCGCTATCGAGCGGGAGGCGAGCACGACGGCGACGTCCGTGCAGCGGAGAAACAGAGGATAATGGCGTCTGCAGCGCTGTCGCTTGGAGCGCCCTCCTCCTTTCTCGTTCGCGCACTCTGTAGTGAGGGGGAGGGGAGGGGAGTAGTGACAGTCCTCTCGCGAGATTTGAAAGGGCCGTTCACGTGTGTCCGGAGGGGGGCGGCAAAAAGGGTGTTTTCGAGGCCTGAGGGAGGTTTTTGCGGGGTTGGAGGAGGGACGCCAGCGCGCGCGGCGGATTGGGCGGGAAGAAGTTAAGGAAAAGAAAAAGCAAAAAAAAAAAAAAAAAAAAACCCCAAAAAACCGAAACCCTACAACAAAGAGTACAGGGACAGCTTCGGCGACGGCGGCCCCGGGATCACGTTTGCGCGAGTCGCGGCGGCATAGCCAGGTCGGTGCTCGGCCGGGGTTCCTCGGTTGACCGTCGCATCTCCCTCGCTCCCCGTGCTGCGGGGTCTGCGCGCCCCCTCCGCTGGGCCCGGGAAACCCGCTGCGCTAATGGCTCGCCGGGCGGGGAGGGCGGGGAGGCTGCTGGAGCGGCGCCGCTGGCTCTCCGGCGAGGCCTTCACGTGGCTGCAAGTTATTCTGAGGGCGGCTTGGAG